>NC_086283.1:47792018-48005268 GCF_021018805.1 Prinia subflava | reverse complement strand
TCTCTTTCCTGATATATACAACAGATTCTGCCACCTTACGGCACATGCAGATCTATATGTTGTCAGCAAACTTACTTAGTGAATGAACTTAATACAACGTTCTCCAGTTCTGTTTCCAGTTACCATACAGGAAAAGTGTCCTTCTGAATTGCATGAGTAACTGTTAATTCATTTCCTTATTCTACTCTGAGATAACTTGTTAAATTAATCCTGTCTTCATTTATTTTATGGCATCTTCATGTTTAAATGCTGACTTTGTGAACATCTGTTTCAGTCACTGTTGCAAAGCCATGACTTTTATGAGCCTTACATATTTTAGATAGATTTACTGTTGACCTTTGTTAAGAAGTTGAATGTTTTTGCTGTTACTAACATTTATATAATTGATATTGTTGATATTGTTAGTGCCACCAGGGTACTTCCTTTAAATGAAATACTATGTCTTGGCTGATAATCCCACTCAAACCACATTAAATCAGATAATTGTTATTTAATTTTTCTTGGCTTTGAAACAAAATGTCTCTTTAACCTCTTCAGTACTAGATAACTATAAATTGCCACTCATTTCAAATATACCATTGGTGTACTTTTTGAATTTCTTTTCTTGTTTCCTGTTCCTCAGTTTCATTTACCATCAAATAATAAAAGTCAGATAATAGTGCTGCTTAAAACACTTCTATGTGAGTGCTGAGAAATCCAACACAGACTAAGATGAATGAGAAAATATTTTTTAATCTTTTGAAAAAAAAATGTATTCTGGTGCACAAAAGGAGCATGAATTGATTTGATTTCCAGTATGTAGAGAAACTGCCTGAAGTGTCGACTGCAAACATTTGCTCCATAAGCGTATATGGCCTGGCATTTTAACTGTGGAAACTTTAGTTTTCTCTAAAGCACAAACTATTGTCACTACCTTGCATCAGCCCTTTTAGTGTAAATTCAGATTCAAATACAGTTTCAGAGAAACAGTATGCCACTTACAATTTTCACATTGATGCTGAACTCAACTCAGTCATCCTTGAAGGAATAAACTAAATGTCTAGTGAAAGTGGTGAATATTTTCAAGCCCTCAATTTATTGAGCATATGGGATGAATTCTCTTTGCCTCCCACAGAGGCAATCCTAGCTTAACATGTGGGCTAGTGTATCCATTTGGTGGCCAGTGGAGGCTGCTCGATTTAAATCTTATCAGATGATATGGAAGAAATCCCAGCCTGGTGAATGATAGGATGCCATTTATCCAACTGCCTCTTCCTTCTTGTTTTTTTCATCCATGGGCAGAATCACATCACAGTGATGAGATAAAAGAGCAAGCGAGCTCATATTACACTTTCCTATTGTTAAGAGTTATTTAATATTTCTTAATATAAAATCATCTTGATAATATAATCCAATTTGGGACTGAAGTTCTACTTTGCTGTTTAGCACCTCAATATGAATTTTTTTGCAAGTTTAGTTAAAATGTTTTGGGTGGTTTTGAAAAAATATTTTGCTTGTATTAAAAAATATTATTTTAGAAAACTCTAAAACACCAATACTTGGAGTGAGCTCCTTGAAATATAGCAGGTGGAATTGTCTGCACTGAAAACACATTTTCTAGCATCTGCAGAGAAATTTATGCAACATATCTAGTCATCATATAAGCCTTTGAAGCCTTCAAAAAATTGTTAACTATGCAATGAAATTTTTTACCATATGAGAAGTTGAGATTTCCCATAACCCACAGATCCTTGAGGCATTTACCATTTATTCAAGATGCTCAAGGCTTTTAGCTTGGTGCCCTTGGACTAAGAAATGGAGTCAAGGAAAATAGAGATGGAGACTTCCTGGAGAACTTTGGAACCAGAGTTGGTAGTGCTAACTGGCCAGGACAGAGTAGAAGGGGACTCAGCAATACAGATTAGAATTTTCTGGGAAAAAATGCAAAACAGTAGGGATTGTTTTGAAGAAAAGACTGTGAATAAAACAGTGGGTATGACTGCCTGCAACAAGGAGGAACATCCAGGGGATTTGAGAGTAACTAGGCCATGAAGAAGAAAGCAACTATTACAGTTAAGTGGTAGAACTGAAAAAAAACAGCGGAGTGGTTGTGACAGGACTCAAAAAAGCCAGAAGGAACTGTGCCTGCTCACATTTCCTGAAGTCCACATCAGATCCAAGATATCCTCACTGCCAGCAAGTACAGCAGGTGTGATGGTTATTGCTGCCCCTTGGCTCCAGTGATACAGGTCCAGGAAGGCAATGCTTTTCATGTCTCACTTTGATACCATGTGATTTTTAGGGATGGAAAGGACAGAGTCGTCAATGCTTTAGAATTATTTTTGAAACTTCAGAAAATTTCGTACAAAGTACTCACTGAAAGAATGAATGGTGGGATTATGAGCACGCAGAAGTAAAGAAATATCAATATTAAGGGTATTTTCAATATCAGTCATTCAAGTATAGGTATTAAATAATCCTACAATTATTTTTACCTCATTCGACTTCAGTATAAAGAAAAAGCTTGATTTGGGCATATTACTCCATTTGTCAAGTAATAGAAAGAATGCTGATGAGATCAATCTCTCATCTGTTGCAAGAGTTTGGGGGTGCCACTGAATAGAGCTTGTGGAAGGGCTAGTGGAAGATTAAAGACATCCTAGCTCTGAAAGCAGTGCTGTGTCAGTATATTTCCAAGATGTCCTGTCACTGCTGCGGCATCTTTGCTATTTCAGACAAGTTATAAACCAAAGTTTTCATAGGCAGACACTAATTGTGCATTTCTATTTTATGGGTGGCATTTTAAGACCATATTGAATAATCTGCAAAGTGCTGAGCATTCACAGCTGTAAGTGAGGTCAGTGATCCAATCCTCTGAATCTATTAAATGATAGAAAATGCTAATTATGCTGAAAAAGCTAGCTATATAGTTTTAAATTAGATACCTAAAACTGTACATTTAATAACAAGATTCCCATTCCTCAGTTGGACATCTTAGAGTAGAATTGATAATATTTTTGAATGAAGAAGTCAGAAAGAAGGCAGGACAGTTACATGCTTTAGGCTATTTTGAAATAATTGGCATATAGGTTGTTTACCCCATGGCATAGAAATTTTGCTCTGCATATTTCAAAATTAAGTTTGAAAAAAAAAAAAAAGAAAGAAAAAAAAAAAAAAAAAAAAAAAAAAAAAAAAAAAGAAAAAAAAAGAGAGAGAGAGAGAAACATGGACAGTCATGCCCAAAATGAGATATGAAGGGCTTTTGTCTGTAAAGCCAAAACTTGTCTAATTATATGGAATAGGTTTCTCAACTGCCTTAAGTTAATATGGTAAAATCACAGTTTTTACCTTGCTGATTATCAGCATTTTAAATAAGCAGTGGCTGCAGTTGCTGCATTTGCCATGATGTATGTGAATGTGCTACTATTGCTAGAGAAGTGTCAGCTTATCTCTCTCATAAACCAAGGTTCTTTTTTTTTTTTTACAAAATACTTTGAAAATTTTTGATTCCTCAGGCTGAAGTCTGAAAAATGCTGAACAGTCTCTGCTATAGGATAGCATGTAATTCCAGCCTACAATTCACTTTGTGTCCTTAAAATGAAATACATGACCTGGAAGTATTTTCTCTCATTTCCAGAAATTACATGATATTTTATTTTTGAAACATACAGACTAAATGAAAACCACCATGCCACTAAGTGCCTTTTGCAGACAGGCAAAGCACTGAAAATCTGGTAGAGCTCTACCAGAATGGAGCACTTTGCTGCATCTAAATATATTGGCACATCAAGAAGTATTCTGCCAATTAATTCTGCTTGCAAGTGGGATTTCTTTGTAGGCTACCTACAAATGTCTTTTTTTCTTCAATTAGGTTTTCTGTTTCTTTGTTACAAAAAGACAACAAAGGTTTTATATCATATACATCAATCTGAAATATCTAGTCAACATACAAGTCTTTGAAAAATTGATAAATATACACAGAGATATTTTTTCTATATCAGAAGCTAAGATTCTGAAAACCTACAGATGTTTTAGTTTTATAAAGTCAAAACACATTACTGTCATAATGAGTTCCTTTATACTTTTGACTAATGGCTGAGTTGCATACCTGCAATAAAGATAACACTGGAGAAAACACTGGCAGGCATTCTCATCTGCAGTGCTGAAACTGCCCATCAGACCAATACATCAATATAACTGTAAAAAATTAAAATAGACCTAGTACAATATCACCCTTATAAAATACTCACCAAAAAGAAAAAAAAAAACCCATAATGGCCATCTGTCTTCAATAGTTTCAGTAGATTGGGTGTTCAATACCTGAATCAAATGCCTGCATAAAGCTCTACACAGGCCAGCCCTACCTGCTCACACTAGAAATAATCATCAGCATGGCTGAACAACCACGGCTTTTCGGTGATAACTTCATTATGGATTTTAGTGGGGCACAGTAATTTTCATATAGTGATTTGTCTGTAAATACTCATGGTAGGGCTTTTCAACAAATTGGCTGATTTACAGAAAGCTCTTTCAAGCTTTAAGGATTAAACTTGCTGCAGCTCTTCAATAATCAAAGGTACAATTCTTCGTTATTTTTCCTCCCCTTGAACTTTGGAAATAGTAGACCATAGCCCAGCAGAGACATTTTCTCTGCGAAGTGCTTAAGTGTGTTTCTGAAATTCAATAGTCATTTTCTTGGACTCATTATGCTATTGCCTGTAGTTAAATATCCAGGCATAGCTATAGGAAAAAGAAAGTCTCCCACAGTGGAGAAAAAAACTATGAAGCCTTAATACAGTTGCTTCCAGAGATGATAGAAACATAAACACAGCGTAGAAGAAAGTACGGTTATATTCTGATATATTTACAACCCCACTTACAAGAAGAGAGGAAATTATACCCTAGGGACCAGCATACATTGCTACAGCTTTGCTCATATATTTATTTTGAACCAAGATACAGTTTCTTTTCTTGGTGCTTCTGACTCCAAATACACGAACCCTCTAAGATATATTTAAATTTTCTTCCATTTCAATCAGATCCATTTTAATGGATTTTAATGGCTTACTGGGGAGGGAATGGGCACAAATGTGTTGGCCATCTGAGCCAAAACTGAAAGGAAGTTTAGTATAGGCCTATTATTACTGCAAATAAAACAGTATTTAAAAAATAACAAATTATTTTATTAGGTTTGCATGGCCAGGTTTTTGTAGCAGGGTGACTGCAGGGATAACTTCTGTGAGAAGCTGCCAGAAGCTTCTTCTGTGTCCAGCAGAACCAATGCCAGCTGGCTCTGTGATGGATGTGCTACTGGCCAGGGCTGGGCCAATTAGAAATGGTGGTAATGCTTCTGTAATAACAAATTTAAGAAGAAGAAAATTATTGGGCAGTTTTAATTGTGGCCAGAAAAGAGTGGGCGAGAATATATGAGAGAAACAACTCTGCAGATGCCAAGGTTAGTGGAGAAAGAGGGACACGAGATGCTCCAGGACTGAGCCAGAGCTGGGATTCCCCTGCAGCCCGTGGTGCAGGCAGCCCATGGTGAGGCAGCTGTGCCCCTGCAGCCCATGGAGGCCCATGGGGATGCAGAGATCCACCTGCAGCCCGAGGAGGAGCACCAGGCTGGAGCAGGTGGATGCCTGAGAGGAGGTGGTGAACCCAGCACAGGAGGTTTGTGCTGGAGCAGGCTACTGGCAGGGACCTGCAGACCTGAAGAGAGAGGAGCCCATGCTGGAGCAGGTTGCCTGACAGGACTGCAGCCCATGAAAGAGTGACCCACGTTGGAGCATTTTGTGGATAACTGTTTCTCATGGGATGGACTCACAGTGGAAAACTGATGGAGAGCTATCTCTTGTGGGAGGGAATCCACACTGGAGAAGGGGAAGGATCCCTCTCTCTGAGCAGTGTGAAAAACTTTTGATGAACTGACCATAACCCCCATTCCTTGTCTCCCTGCACCACTGGGAAAGGAAGTACAGTTGGGCAAGAGGTGGGGGGGAAGGTGTTTTTGAGGTCTGCTTTTACTTCTCATTATCTTGCTCTGATTTTGTTTGTAATAAATTCAACTTATGTCTCTAATTCCAGCCTGTTCTGCCCATGAGAGTGTTTGGTGAGATGTTCCTCTGCCCTTATCTCAACTCATGAATCCTTCGTTATATTTTCTCTTGCCATCCAGTTGCAGAGAGAAGGGATAGAGCAGCTTTGGTGGGTGTCTGGTGTCCAGCCAGGATCAACTCATTACAATTACTTTCTTCATATATTATTTTTATTATCAGAGAAATAAGTTGCATTATTCGAAAAAAACCACTCAGACATTAGGTGAATGAAGTTTTGCTACTACAAAAAGTAAATATATCACTATTTACTTCTTCCTTACTGCAGGAGGGATCTTAGCATTATATTTCCTAGTATTTTATCCTAACTAGTTTTAAAAATCTTGTGATAAATAGCTGAAGCTCCAATGGAGAAGGTAATAATATTTTATGGCTGAACTATATCTCATTGTCTGCATACAAAATAATAAAAGTCCCCTTTTCTCTGTTTTGAATGTCATCGTCTTATTCCTCATTATGGATTTAGTCCATCTTGGTGTTTTCATCTAGTATTTATCATCATATGTGAAAATATAGGCTATTTTTATATCTCATTCTGGTCATTGTCTATCCAACTTCAGAAAATTAGATTGAGATTTTCAAATACTGCAGGAAGATTATCCACAGAAGTGCTACTAGAAATCCTCTCAATTCCTTTTTCAAAATCCATTGTACTGTTTTGAGAATTTCAGTGTTTATTATGAACTTCTGTGGCTTCACCAGCTTTCCTATACTCCTCTGGGATGTTTATGAGGCCCTAATACATACAATGCTCATGCAAGTATTCTCAGTTCTATTTCTATAATTTCTACTATTTTAACTTACCTCCCACTCCAAGCTTCATGATTTAATTTTCATAAATCTGAAGTTTGCTGCCAAATGGTTCACCTTACTGATCAAGCCAACCCAGGTGCCTCTTTCCTCCATAATGGCTTTCAAACCTGAGTGAAATGGGAACCAGGCCTTCATATGGTGTCTAAATTACTGCTGAGGTGGGCTAAGTTACACTTTATGGCAATCTGATGCTAGAAAGACAAGATGAATCTTTCATATTTGCTTTTGTTTTTACCTTCTAAATAGGAAGCAAGAATAAAAGTAGAGCCCAAATTGTATGTATTAGTGTAAAATAAATATCTTTTCTGAAGTCATCAATCATCTGTTTAATGATTAAAGACATATTTAATAAAATCAACAAGGAAAACACCTATTAGACTATATCCTTGACTTCCTGTATGTTAAAAATGCTGTGACAGTTGCTCAGTTGCTCAGTTGCTCAGTTGAGCCTTGTGAAAAGTCAACAGGCTACCATACAACACCCAGAATGATACAAATGTATAAACTATGCAGTTTTAGAAAGTTCTATTACATAATCCTGCTTTACCCTTTGAAAGTAAAAAGATAAAAGCAGCATTAAGAGAAAAAATATTATATCTATATAATGGAGATTTTACATCTAACACCAGATGTATTTTCAAGCAGTTCTAGCATAGAAGAGTGTAATCAGAAATAACAAAATATATCAAGATGCAAAAGCTTTTTTAAAACTAGTGGAAAAATAGTTTCTAATTGCGTTTACATGATGTGTAAGACACCATGAATGGGACTCATAGGAAGAGTCCCATTTTCCCACTGTCCTAACATTTTCCAAAATAATCCACATGGAGATTTTAATATCAGATGAGGCAGAAGTAGGTGGGAGGAATAATCCTGGCTTCATTACCTGCTGAGAAACAAGTCCAGAGAATGGAGAACTTGTTAAGTTTTTAGAAAGCTGAGTCACTTCATCCCCTGCCACAGCAGGTAGTGAAGGGAAAGTGTCATCAGCAATGATACTGTCTCAGAATTACAGAAAAGAGGAACATTTGTAATTTTCATGATAGCTCATGGAAAGGCTCAGCACTGAAAGACATTAAGGAACCTCTGATAAGTACTAAAAGAACTTACTTTCACATTGTGCCGGTAACAGAAACTATCTACAATTTTCAGGTTTGTCTTGTTCAAAGGGAAGTACTGTGGACTGTACAGAAGCTGAAATAATATGTATTTTCCCAACAAAAACAATGCAGAAATTATGCATTGAATACAATTTCTCAATATTAAGTGCCCTAGGTTTAAAATTGTTATGTTGAGAAGTGCAATAAGCTCCTCCCAGCATGTCCAAGAAATAAATCCCCAAATCTCACCCCAACTTCTAATGCATCAGAAGTATTGTTTGAAGCTGATTTTGATAACCATGCTGATAAAACAACCATTGGTCATAAAGAACCCATATCAGCAAGTTAGATTAACAGTGAACTACTGGAAGTATATCTGTAATGCAGAAAAACTCCATTTCTCATTTAAAAACCTACAAATACTTCAAACCTGTAGGGTTAGAGGGAGAACTAAAGATAGAGATTTCTCTTTTTGGTTTTTACACAAGGTAATGTATAAGATAATACAATCAATAATTCTTATCTACTTGATCAGGATCCAGTGGATGTGCATTAGAATTTAAAGAGGACAGAGAAGGAATGCTCCTGAGAAAGATCATCCCTGTGGCATTAAACACTCTAACCAAATGACATTAAGGGTAAGTGAGGAAAATCTGCTAGAAAGTGTTCTGTATGAGTGATAATAGAGAGATCATAAAGACTGCAAGAACATTAGGCAAAAATGTTGACCCTTCATGCCCAAAGTGGCATGTTGGCAGTTGATTAAAAGGTTTCCAGGAGTATATTTTGTTAAGTATGAGTGAATTATGAACAATTATAGCTAATAAATGTCCAATTTAAGAAAGACAGAATGTGTGAGACACTGAAAATATTTTCAAAAATGCATTGTATCCTTGAAAAAAAACCAATGCACCTTCAGCACTATGACATTTAGTTTACAAGTGCTTTAGGATATCTTAAGACTTCCTTGAAATGAAAATACTCCACTTCAAGGAGCTAGAGACAGATAAGTTACTAGCCATGCAACCCTCTTCACCTGGAAGAAGCCATCATCAGGCAAGGGTACAGAACAGTTCCTTTTATCCTAAAAAAGCTGAAGAAAAATTAAAAGGAAGTCATCACTCCACTACCACTAGGCAGCTGTAGGGACTTGGTAGCAGTGATACAAGATTGTCTGAAGAGGCAGGGCACTTAACAGATTTTGCAGACGGGTTCTGTGGTTAGTATGTCCTGCAACTTGCCCTTTCTCTCCATAAGCAGCAAAAGATCGGGGAAAAGACCAGACTTTCAAGGAGGCTTTGCTTCCACACTAGGGGCATGATGAACCCTGTAATCCATAGGGAGCTATGGACCACCCATCCACTTAACAACTCTGCAGATACTTATTGTTGCCCACTGACCAGTAAGAACCTCCACAGCATGCAGGTTTCTACTGGAAGCATTCAGCTTGAAGGGGGATGGGAATAAGACCAAATGAGCCTAGGGGTAGGATGCCAGGGTTAGGAGTAAAATCAGTGGCCTGTTGAAGTGAAGCTACACCCATGCACACAATATGGGTAATAAACAGGAGGAGCTGGAGGCCACTGTGCAGCAGGAAAGCAATGACAGAAATGTGTTGGGATGACCAGAGTGCTGCACTGGATGGCCACAAGCTCTTCAGAAGGGACAGGCAAGGAAGGAGAGGTGGTGGGGTGGCTCTGTTCATTAGGCAGAGTTTTGACTGTACAGAGCTCAAGGATAGTGATGAGAGGGTTGAGTGCCTATGTGTGACAATCAGGGGGAAGGCCAAAAAGGCAGATATCCTGGTGGTAGTCTGTTCTGGACCACCCAACCAGGATGAGGAGGTGGATGAACTGTTCTGTGATCAGATGGCTCATGTTTCATGATTATCAGCCCTTGTTTAACTGGCCGAATGTCTGCTGGAAACTCACCACAGCAGAGAGGAGGCAGTCCAGGAGGTTCCTGGAGAACAACACAAGATCTACCCTGAACTTCCCAGGTACAGACTTTATTCAGGATACTGGCAGAGAGAGAGCTTTGGGACGCACGTCTAAAAACAAAGTGGCCAAGAAGGTGGGATATTTTAAAAAAGAAATCTTGAAGTTTCAGGGGCAGGCTATTCCTGTGTGCCAACAGATAGCAGGGAAGAAGACTGGCCTGGCTGAGCAGTGAGCTTTCACAAGAATTCAGGGAAAAGAAGAGGGTATATCACCTCTGGAAAAAGGGGCAGGTAATTCAGGAAGTGTATAAGGATGTTGTTAGGTCATGTAGAAATAAAATTAGAAAGGCAAAAATTTCACTGAAACTTACACTGGTCTCTATCAGTTACACGTTATTAGTTTTAAAAAATATATTAATAAAAAAAGGAAGGCCAAGGTAAAACTCCATTCTTTATTGGAAAAAGAGAGAAATACAGTCACCAAAGATAAGGGAAAGGCTGAGATACTTGTTGCCTTCTTTGCCTCATTCTTCAACAGCAAGACTAGTTATGCTCAGAGCAACTGGCTCCCTGACCTGGTAGGCAGGGACAGGGAGCAGAACAGACCCCCTGTAATCCATGAGGAACTAATTAGTGACTGCTGTGCCACTTAGATGCTCAGAAGTCTATAGGGACAGATGGGCTTCATCCTGGGGTGATGAGAAAACTGGTGGAAGAGCCTACTCAGCTGCTTTTCATCATTTCTCATCAATCCTGGTTAACTGGAGAAGTACCAGAGGAGTGGAAGCTATCCAGCATGATGCCCATCCACAAGAATGGCCAGAAGGAAGATCCAGGGAACTATAGGCCTGACAGCAAGATCAGCCTGACCTTGATGCTGAAAAGGTTGTGGAGCAGATAATCTTGAGTGCTATCACACAGCACATACAGGATACCCAGGGGATCAGGCCCACCCTGCAGGGATTTAGGAAAGGCAGGTCCTGTCTGGTCAACCTGATCTCCTTCTTTGACTGGGTGACTGTCTCAGTGGATGGGAGAAAGGCTGTGGATGTTCTACCCGAACTTCAGTAAGGCCTTCAATATCATCTCTCATGGCATTCTCTTGGAAATGCTGGCAGCCCATGGCTTGGACAGGTGCAACCTTTGCTGGGTTAAGAACACTGGACAGTCAGGCCCAGACACCAGTAATGAACTAGTGCTGCATCTGGTTGTCATTGAATCACTAAGGGTGTCCCCCAGGGATCAGCACTGGGCCCAGTCCTGTTCAGTATCTCTATTTACGGTCAGGATGAGGGGACCAAGTGTGTCCTTAGTAAATTCAACGATGACACCAAATTGGGTGGAAGTGTTGATCTCCTGGAGTATTGGAAGACCCTGCAGAGGGACCTGGACAGGCTGGATTGAGGTGCCAAGACCACGGTAAGAGGTTCAACAAGGTGAAGTGCCAGTGCACTTCAGTCACAATAACCCCAGACAGTGCTATAGGTTGGGGGCAGAGTGGTTGGAAAGCTGCCCAGTGGAAAAGGATCTGGAGGTGTTGGTTGACAGCAGCTGAACATGAACCAGCAGTGCCCAGATGGCCAAGAAGGCCAATGACATCCTGGCCTGTATCAGCAATGTTGTGGCCAGTAGGAGCAGGGCAGTGATTGCCCCTCTGTACTCAGCACTGGTAAGGCCACACTTTAAATGCTGTGTCCAGTTCTGGGCCCCCACTGCAGGACAGACATTGAGGGAGCTGTTGTTGTTTAGCCTGGGAAAAAAAAGAGGCTCAGGGGCACCTTACTGATCTCTACAATTAATGAAAGGAAGTTTTAACCAAGTGGAGATTAGCCTTTTCTCCCCAACATCCAGCAACAGGATAAGAGGACATAGTCTTAAACTATGCCAGGAGAGGTTCAGGTTGGACATTGAGAGAAATTTGTTCACAGATAGAGTAATTAAACATTGGAATGGGCTGCTCAGGGAGGTGATGGAGTCACTTTCCCTGGATTTTGTAAGGAAAGACTGGATGTGACTTGGTGCCATGGCCTAGTTGACAAGATGGTGCTTGGTCATAGGTTGGACTTGATGATCTTAGAGGTCTTTTCCAACCTAATTGATTCTCTGAACATTTAAACATAAACAAGAGCTCATCCAGACCGAAGGCCCCTTTTCAGTCTTCACTAGTTTTCACTAGTCTTTTCAGTGGTCTCTCTGGTATGATTTTACCCTAAATATTTCCTGTCTTGGCTTGTTCTTTGTGATGAGGTCTACAGAATAGTCTCTCATCAGGTTTCTTTCAAGATATTCACTAGAGTTTAAGAACCCCATCACCCTCATCCTTCTTTCTCATTGACTTTGTCTATTAAGATGTATGAAATGGAAGGAATCAAGAGAACAAACTGGAGAGAAAAGTCCATGTATTAGGGTGACTTTATGATGCTTGTATCCCCAGTTATCTTTTCTGTTCGTGTTGCATATTGTGTTCTCTGCCTTTGAGACTGGCTCTGACAGCAAAGCAGAGTGAAGGAGAAGAGTGGAGTTTGTTTTGAGAAACTCACTCTTCTGCATTCTTCTCCTGGACTGGGTTCGTCTAAAGCAAAGACAGACAGCAGGACAGACATCTCTGTTGCTTTCAATTAATTTAGCTAGGTGAGGCAGAGAAGTTCTCTGGACTGTTTTTTCCTTATTCTTGGGACTGTTTAAACCTGCTCTGGACTGAAAACCCCAGAGGAACACCAGGAGCTGGCACCTGCAGCCCACCAAGGCCTGGACCTCTGGAGGGACTGATAAGAGACTGAGCGAGCTGAGCTACCCACAGCAAGGACTTTCTGAATTTACCATCTCACCTCAGAGCAACGAGAGGTTTTATTGTTTCATATTATTATTTTTTTATGCTTGTGGTCACTTTGTTTGTTAAAAAAATAGCTTTTTCATTTTTCTCTAAGGAAATTTTTTCCCGGACCAGTTGGGGGTGGGCCCATTTATGTTTGCTTTCCAGAGGGACCCTATTCGGAGGTTTTCTCCCAGATTTGCCCTGAACCAGGGCATACTTCCTTTGGAACATATATGGTTTAAAAAACTTATCCTATTCTGAAAAAATAGTTTCAAAAACTGTTTAAAATGTTCTCTTCATTAGTCACATCAGTGCCAGTAATGGGTAAACAAAAGCTAACCCTTTTCCTGGCACGCCTCTCCCTCAACAGTGACAAAGCTGATGCACAACAGTAAAGGTTCCATCCTTTCAGAATAGCAACATATGATAAACATAACTGCATTGAATTGAAAAATATCAAACAAACCCAAGCCCTAAAACAAAATCAAAGAAATTCTAAAATATTTTGTAGCATTTAAAGGAACTACTAAGTAGGCATCAAGAAAAAGTATAGCAGGAATTTATTCTCTGTGATACTAAATGATCTGTTTTTATTATTTTAACTCATTTTTCTTCCTTGATGTCATGATACTGTTGAGCAACAAGTTCTGAGATAACAGAGTAGACTCTTGGAATTGATTTCCTCCAGCAGAGCCACACGGAACTAGTACTCAGACCTTTCCTCCAATTGCAGTATGCCTTTTCTGAGACCAGCTTCTGACAACAGCAGAATTATGGATTTTCTGACTTCAACTTACACATTAAAAAAAAAAAAACAACCAACAAACCTCTCTCACCGTTATTATTTTTCTAGACTGAGTGAGCATTTAAAGACAAAGCACCTACCCTTGGTCCAAAGATCTCTTTAACACAAACATAATTTGTCTTTAAGATAACTTAAACTCAGAGAAGCTGACCTCAGACTTATAAAATGTCTGTAATCATCTGAAAAGAAATACAACATGATCATGTAGAAGTTATCCACACCTCATGCAAACAAAAAGACCTATCAAGAGTTTAAAGGCTTAAGCTAGGATTCAGTATATAGCTGCTCAGCTGCCAATGCTGCCAAAGGCTTCCAGTGCAACTTTATATGTTTTCTCTGAGTATTAGCAGCTATTTTCCTTTTTGAAGATGAAACGGGTTTTTGTCTCATTAGTCATATGTCACATCTATTTAGTTCATAGAGGGCTGAGAACAGGGACTCTCTAGAGTAGGACAGTGATTTTTATAGTCTTTTGTCAATACTGTGGTAGATAAATACTTAATCCATATGTACTAGCTTAAACTGATTTGGTGGGAGCCTTTTTAGTTAGAGATCTCATGGAGTTTGCAGTTTTACACTCTGACAAGTGTCTACAGACTAGGCAGATGCATATATGTGTACTTTCTGTACTGAGGTTGAAGAATCAGTCAAAAGAGGAGAAACGACAGGATTACAGTGTTGTCCATAGACAACAACTCAACAGCTGTCCATGTGTCCGTTTGCTTTACAGTGTCAAAAAGATTTCAAGGTTCCAGCAGTGTTATTTATTAGTAAAACACTGTTGGGTCAAAATTCCATTTAGGAATAAAGAATAGACCTTTTGAAATAAAAGCAATGAGAGAAAAAGCGAAAAAACAGATTTCCACTGTTTGAGTTACCTCAGATCTCCTCTGGGATGTGGAAAGCAAGATGGGAATTAGCATCAGAAAGCAAAAGTAGCATCATTTCTTCCTGTATTAAGTAGGACATAACAAGAAAGGTATGTTGTCCCTCTGCTTTTTCTGAGTTTTTCTAAGTTTTCTGCATTGTACATAAGATGGAGTCAGTTCTTTAGTTTCAACATTAGGAGCAGTTTTTTCAAGTTCTCATGCTTTGGAATGTAAATAAACCTTCTTGGTTTTGTTCACTGTCTTTTGTTTATGTATTTCTAGCCCGAAAATAATGTTAGTTGACAGCTGGTCTGGCCAGTGGGGTGAAGGGATAGTAACCCCAGAAGCCAATACACAACCAGACCCACAAATGTATAAAAATGAAAGAAATAAACAGGCTTACTCTGTTTTTGGGGAGCAGCTCTGCACTGCAGACTTCTTGCCTCTACCTTGTTATTCTGCATGTCAGTTCCACAATATGTGATGCAGAAGAAGGACAGCAGTTGCCAGTTGCAACCCAGCCACCATCTACTCCTGCAAGACAGCTGAATTTTTTCTACGGTAGCATTGCATTTACTGTTGCTTTACCATTAAGCTCGTGGCAGCTCTAGAGTGGGTCTGCCTGTGGGTTTATCACTCTCCAGCTTGTCTTCTGAAAACAAATTCTCCTCTGGGCCATTGAAGACCTATTGACAAACTTATTATTTGTATGAACTTTTTTCCATAAACAGTTGCAGTTTTGAGAAACTGGTATTTTCTGCTAAAACAAGAAACAAACAAAAAGATTTTGTTAAAAGTCATTCCCATGTAGCTCCTTTTTTTTTTTTTTTTTTTTTTGTCCCTATGCAGGCCACAGCCTTACTCAATGTATAGAGGAGAGTCTGCAGAGGAAATAGTTATTCACTATTTTGCTTTATCTTCATTCTGCAGTGTGCAGTCCAAACCTTTGTTTATTTTCCACTATTTAAACTTTCCTCTAAAGCCAGACTCATTAATTTCTGCATATGTTTTTTATATAGTTCATGAAAGTGCTTGACAAACAGGAATTTATTTTTCCAGCTGTCTTGATTTGAAAGACAGGTGTCTGATAAGGAAGGCAGAATCCTCCCTCGGAATGGAAAATGTAAACCCTCTCCCTCCAAATTATTGTCATTTTGAAATTAAGTGGCTCTCAGGTAAAGATATGAGAACAGGAATAACCATTCTTTACTGATATATACAATAAAGCAAATGAACGATGACTATGGCATTAACAACAAGCAGAACCTTAACCCAGTGTCCCCCTCTCAGCCGCAGGCATTTCCCCTGGTGCAGTTCCGCCTGCGGCCGGCAGGGGCGCTGTGGGCTCCCGGCGGGCAGGGCAGGGGCGGTGACTCCCCCGCGCCTGCAGGGGGTGCTGTGGCGCTGGCGTGGGGAGCTGGGGTGATGGCGGCCCAGCCAAGACGGGAAGAAATGCAGGAGAGGTTTTGCTTCACAAACCCCCTGGGGCTGTAGATCCCAGTGCCCCAGAAAGACTCTGAAGAGTACCAAGCTGGAACAGCAGGGATGAGCGGAAATCCCAAGCTGGTGGATGAGATGTATCAGAACTCTGCGGTGGTAGCTGGAACTGTGGTACATCCCGGCAGGACAGGGAGTGCGGGGTTACAGAGTGGAGAAACCAGAGCAGGGCCAAAGACGCGAGGGCGAGGCAGTGGCCCGGCTCCCAGCAGGGCAGGGAAAGGTGAGCTCAGTATCCCGGGCATCCAAGCAGATGGTGATAGATCCGTCTTTTAGTGAGCTAGGTGTTAATAAGATCCCAATTTGGTGGCTGCTCTAGGGAGCAAAGGTTCAACCCATAGCAGAAGAACCAGCTCTGGGCTGGGTTACGGTGGTGGCAGCGAATTCCCTTCCCCAAGCAGCAACTCCTCCTCCAATGCCAAGAGAGAGCACCAGCAGCTGCCCCAGCCCGTCTTTTACCTGCCCAGTTCTTCCAGTATCTCTCCCCTCGGAAAGAAACTCCTAGATAAGAGAAGTGCAACCAGGTGCCCTCCTTCCCCAGAGGCTTGGCCATTTCTTTTGTTTTCTTAAGTACCCTGTCTTTAATGTTTCCTAGCAACTTATGGGAAGAAATTCTACAAGTAAAAAGGAATAAAAGAAAAGAAAGCTAACTGCCAACACCAGCTTTGCGCTGACAGAGAGTTGAGACAGAGGGATTAAAGTCAAAAGTGCCATTCATGTTGAGTGCTTGATCCAGTATCTTGAAAACAGGATCTCCTACACTGCATGTTGTTACATAGGGCTTTCTGTATTTGCAGCTCCCTCCCACTTGGTTGCAGGTAGGCCAATCAGGAGTCAGGATTTCCCAGTCCCCCAGAATCCCACTTGGGCATCCAGCTAGTACGGAGCACAATCAGGGACCATCCATGGAAGGTACTTAGTCTTTATAAGGGATGAAGTGGTGGTCAGCAGGAGAGAGGATGCCCTGAGATGGGTGGCCTGAGGGTTCTGCAGCCTCCTTCCCAGTACAGTACTGATTTTTTTTTTCACAAGACACAGCCCACATGGAACAGTGTGTGAAATCTCATGTGATCCCCCAGCCAGAGGATTTCTAAAGACCACATCTACTATATTTCTGTCTAATTTCTCCTGGTCTTTGGTGATGTGAAGTTGTTTAAGGATATTGCAATTTGACCAACCTTGCCTTTTTCCTTTCATTAAAATGGTGCAAAACACTGCTGTGTCATGTAGACTGTGTATTTTTCTGACCTTAAAAAATTTTGCCTGTAACCTCTAAAAATTCTCAATGAAGCAGCCACAAGAATCACTCTATTTTTTTGCCATATACAAAACCAGTACCAGAAACCAGTTTTGTTAGGTTTCTTTTTTTCTCCCCTAAAGCAGAAAACTCCTTTTCCCTAGAAATTTCTGAAAACAAAATTATTTTACATAAGTCTATTTAATATATTGGAAAAAAATGCACCAATCTAGACAAAGTTCAGTGAAGTTTTAGACCAATGTACATAAGTTTTTAAAAATGTGACATACTGGGAATGATTTGTTCTGGCTATAACAAATAAAACTTGAGAGCAGGGGGACTTGGGACAGAAGGAAAAAGGACTGTCACCAAACTGTCATTGACTTCTAACTGCAAATCCTTTTGTTAACACTTACTAAGCAGCAGCACTCCCATGCATGCTACTGTTGTGTTGTGCTTAGAGTGGCACTAGTTAATTGTAATTACACAGTATCATATTCCTCGCTTCTCTCACCTTGTCAAAGCTCTGAGTGCAGAGAGCATGCCCTTTGCCAGTCACACAGAACCTCAGAATCTTATCCTCAACAGCTTTTTGTATATGACACCACGGTCAGCTTACAGCTCTCCTCCCTGCTCTTGTTGCACCTTTCTATATCAAAGCCATCGTTTAGTTCCAGAAGGATGGATGTGTAGGTAGAAGAGAAATTGCTGTCTCTCTAGTAATACTCTCTCACTTGTTTTTACAGTTTTGTTTTATGTATGGGACACAGAATAGTTGTATGTGTTTCAAAATACTAAACTTATCTCTCCTATAGATAAGAATAACGCAGCTGTTAAGACCCTCTCGACTGCATTTATAATGTTGAATAATTTCATCTTTTGAGACACTGGTAACCTTTTCTGCTTCCTGTTAGCAATTTCTTGTTTCCCCTCCCCCACACCCCTTATCCTTTAAATGGAAACACAAGTCTGCCATTTAATAAAACCCCAATAATTATCCTGCTTTAAAGGACAAGGGCTAATCACTTACTGCTTAACATTCCAGACACATGACAGTGGAGGAGACTAAATCAGTTAAACAGCAAGATGCAGCACAACCAATTTTCATGTAAAAGGGGGTGATTGCCTCCTTTTTTTTTTTTAACCATTGTGATTTTTTTAAGCTGTTAAAGCCCAAACATTCTCGTCTACCAGTTTATGGATTATTAATAAAAAAAGAGAGAAAAGAGGCTTTCTTTTTCTAAATATCATCTGCTAAGCCACCACAGACTGAAGTGCCTCACACTGATTCCTGATTTACATAGTCCCAGTTGGAAGTTAATGAAGACTGCTGAGCCACCTTTCAACATGCAGATAAACCTTCATGTATTTAAAAGCAGGGAATATGTGCTTGTTGCTGGCAAATTATTCATCTAAGATCTGAAGTTTCTGACACCGCCTGCGTCAGATAAACTGTCACCCAAATTGCAAACTAATTAGTGATTCAAACATTTTTGAGCTGATTGATGACAGAATAATTTACGCTTGTTTCTCAGTTTCCAGCTGGCATAGGCTGCTGACTGGAGCCCTAATTAACGCTAGTACATCAGTCATGTTCTGCCAAGGCAGCACATACAATTAAAAGGCAGTTTAAATGGAATATCACATTAAAAAGGCTGGTAGATGCAAATGTGAGGAAACAGCACTTTAGGATAAAATGACAACAGAACCCCAGAAACCAAAACAGAATGGAATAGGGTTGGGGGTTTTTTGTTGTTGTTCTTGGGGGGTTTTTTTTTGGGTTTTTTTGTTTGGTGGTTTTGTTTTGTTTTTAATGGATAAGTAAATTGTTTTCTGCATAGGCTATTCAGCAGAATAAAACAAGTGTGGCGGCAAAATATGCACACTAAATTCTTTATAACAAGTTTTAGCTATCTCTTATCTCAATATTTGTTGGAAAATTGATGTGTACTTGCATTTTGGATATGAACTCTGGAAAAATGAAATAAAAGGTGTCAGTGATGGCTGTGAAGTTATTTACAGGGATAGTATAAGACAAAAAAATATTAATATTCATTCTTGTGAGAAGGTGTACTGAAGCAGCATTAAAAATTATTTCAAATAACAAAATAACTAATCCAAACCTCACTAAAGTCAAGGGAAAACTGGATATGGGATGTGTAGGAGTGTCCTGCAAATATCTAGACATCCCTATTCTTATTTTGAGGTGAAACTGATAGATCTTGATAACAGCAGTGCTGTATAATAAACACACAATAATTTCTAGGGGTGTTTCCTGGATTAGGTAATAAAATATTTTGGGAAAAAGTAGTTATTGTATCAGTTTTAAATATTGTCTTTATTGCCACGGGTATAAATACAACCTGTGACCTGATTATGTGTCAGGCACATATTGCAGCCTTCAACACAGAAAGACAATCCTCTGCAGTGTTGCTGTCAGTCAGCTGTTTAATTTTATTAGGTCTATTTTATTGTATACATATTATAACCACGACACCAGTATTTCAGCTCTTCACTGGGTATTAAGCAGTCAGGTAAGAGAAAATGCATTTTTTCATTTCAGTACAGAGAAGTGAGGATAGCCGTAACTTGTATTCTCATTTACATTTGAACTACAAGAGCGCTGACTGTTTGAAACTGTTTATCAAGCTAAGGACAGAAACAGTCCTCCTTGACACAACTCACAGAAAGTCTTAAGCCTGGAATGCCAGACCCCTGTTGCAATGTATGCTGCATATTTGATGACACGGTTTATCTTATTCAATGTGACCTCTGTGGGGGGAATAGTTTTCATGAATATAAACAGCCCTGGGGTTCATACGTTGTCTGTTAAGGTGTTTTTGAGATTATCTATAGCACATGACAGATGAGCCCTTGACTCTTACAGCACTCAAGTACAGAACAAAGAGAAGTCACTGTAGTAACCACAGACAGACCTGGAGACTGGAGATGTGTGAAAGCAGTCCATTTGTTTCTAGGAGCACAGCAGACTGAAAGCTCACATCAGTCAGTGCAGTCACATTTTGCTGTCAAATGCCATTTTGCAATGCCATATATTTTCACCTTTAAAAATTTTAGATAAGTAATAATTTACGTTGGTATACTGACAAGGGGTTCATACATTGGCTTTGACAGCTGAGCTATTTTAAGGCACTTTGCAAACCAGTGAATTGGAGATGAGGGTTGAAACTCACCTTAGACACAAACAAGCCCAAGTTTTCTGACTTTGCTAGAGCTGGGTGAGATTTTTGCTTTGAGGTATGGTGAAGGCTGTGTGCTGTTGACCCTGCTGTAGCCATGAGGGAAGAGTCACCAGAAAACTTTGGATTTGAGATGCCTCATCACATAACTTCTGCTGATTTGACTGAGTGTCTGACACAGCTCACCAGTGAGCACTTGAGAGTGCCCAGGGACAGCAAAATCCCAATGGGCACAGCAGATGGGATGCCTAGCAGCTGGTAGAAAGTATGAGATGGGAACCATCTGAGAAGGCAGTATTGGGATGGTGAGCACACAGCAAAACAGCCGTTGTCAGGATTGCTATATAGGATTTCGGGATGTAAATTTTCACACTCCCACTCCAACGTCCTCTTTTTTAGATGTTTTATTACAGCTTCATGTACAACAAAAATATTTTCTTGGTAGTTGTAGAATATGCTTTAGGACAACTGGAATATGCTCTCCTTTCTAAAACATATGCCGAAAGCATCACTATTACCAGACTGGTAAAAAAGAAAAACACCAAAGAGTTTTATTATTAAAATCTTACATTGAAGAAATAAGACAATTTAATAACATTTTGTTTTCAGTTAGAAAGCATATTCTGCATCGTGCAGGGCCTATTTTGATTTTTATCACAAGACCTTTCTTACAGATTTTATATGAGGGACTTGCAATGTATTGTAAGTTATCATGTACACAGAGCACTGGAGAGTGGAGCCAGAGCTTGTGGGTTAAAGAAGTGGAGCAACAAGTGTTTGTACTACTGCGGAAACTGCCTGTATCCGTGCTGCTGCTGATCACGGCAGTGGCTTGTTACATCTCCCCAGAGAAAAGCAGTTCTGTTAAGAGGAAGAATTCTGAATTCCCTCTGGAACCTCAAACTTTTAATGTGCAGTGTAAATTCAGCAAGTGCTAGCCCGTTTGTGTTTATAACTTATTAACCAAGTGCAGTAGCACATCCCCAGTGGGGAACCCAGAAAAGCCTCAGTGCTCAGACTCTTATGTGTTTTCTCTAAAGCTCTCTATCTAATGCTGAACACATGCAAATCTTTCCAATATGAAATGCCTTCTTCCCTTTTAAACATTTTCCCCTCAGGTTTCCTAATGTCAAGGTTTACTTTCTATGCTGAGAATAGAGCTTATACAATTAAACATGATCATAACATGATTTTCTAACCTAAAGGACAGAAAAACATTCAGGAAAACAGGTTGGAAGGGCTATTTAAGGATTTTGGCTTTTTTAGAGATTTCTTAATATTCCTTAAGATGAAAAGGAAATTTTAAATATCAGCAGAGATTGAATAAATACCATAGGAACAGAAATAAAGACAGTGTTGTACTGTCCTGCTGTGCACCTTGGAGAGCTAATTTCAGTTCATTGTTTTGCCACAGACTTATGTGGCCTTTGGGAAGTTACTTATTCCAAATGGCACCTCATTAACCAATTTGTAAAGAGGATGAAATGACAATTTCTCTATAACAATCTTAGCTGTTCATTTGAACTTGCAAAGTATGAACTTCTCTTCAAGATGTGATCATATACTCTTTGGCGGTTAGCTTGAATACTCTTCAGCATCGTCTCTGAGCATATGAATAACTACAGTCAATCATATTTGTAATTTTCACCTGCAGGTTCAGATAGGTGAATTGATTAAAAGTTTCCACAGGCAAACCTGGACCATTGCAGTTGTTTTGTGAACACATCCTTTTTGAATCTTGCTAGAGCAGACTCTCTCAAGATTTCTGAGTATTTTTTAACATTCCTGAGAATTTATTCACAGGAGATATATTTTAAAAATGCATTTTACTTAGGATAATCTTAATTTTTCCACGTATTACTCTCCCATAAATCACAGTCTTCTCAGAAGTATTCATCCTATGGTAGGAATCAAACCACACATGGCTGTATTTCAGTGTGTAATGCCTAAGGAGAACTGTCATGATCAACAAAATCTGAATTCTTTCTGGTGCCATGCAATTATAAAGGAGTACCTAATTGTCATCCTTTATCCTTTGCATTTCCTTTAGGCCTTATTTCTTATTCCTCTATACTTCCAGAGACAAAATGTTAGAAAATATCTATCAAATTTGGCCTCTGCTCTGTGGGATTTCAGTCCCGAGTTAAGTCAGCAGGCATTATGGCCCAGTGGTGCTTGATTTTAAACCAGGAACGTCTCAACAAGAAGGTGATGATCTGCTGAAAATAGTAAGGTATGAAAGAAAAATGAACCCTGATGTACACCATGAGTAAAATGAGAGAAAAAAAAGGGAGAAAAAACGGGAGAAAAAGGAGGTAAAGATCTAGGGGAAACAATGATGTAGAAAAACATCTTGCAAGTGTATCAAACATGCACAAAGGACAGATTAAAGCAAGTGCTGAGCATTTCTGGAACATAGTACAGTGCAGATGATCAAGCACTGACACAGAGTGCCCTGAGAGTTTATGGAGTCTCCCTCACTGAAGATATTTAAGAAGCATCTGGACACAATCTTGTGCCATGTACTCTGAGATGCTTCTGCTTGAGCAATGAGTTGGACCAGATGACCCCATTGTGGTCCCTACCAACTTTATACATTAGGATATTGATAATACTACAAAAAGCAAGATACAGTGTGTAGTACTGGCAGTAGGCCAGTCAGGAGCACAAAGGAAGACCTGTTAATTCTGAAGTGGAAACAAGTATTGGTTCTAATCAGTGTTGAGATCACTCTTTGACTAATCTGGATACCTTCCTTTTCTTTAGGTTTTGCAGTTTATTCTTCAATACAGGTACATTTCAGGATTACATTGTAATTTGGGATTCACATAATACTCTACCACACTAAAGAGTTCTGTTAAAGCAGTTGCTGTTGATGAATCATCCTCTTCTGTGTCACTTATGGTGATCTGAGGGTACAAAATTTGATTGCATCTCACCAGCTCTTAACACCAAGAGACAGAACAAGCTATCCCTGGACCCTGCAAGAGATAATACCAGTGCTAAACAGGAACACGCATTAGCAATCACAATAGAAGTAACAAGTAGCCTAGAGGCTTAATATAGATAATAGGAAGCTCAAAGAAAAACAGATATCCTGCCTTTGCAGGTACAAGGCTTTTTAACACTGCAAAATAATGGTACTATTCTATCCATTCATTTTGACAGAATTATATTGGTTTTATGAAGGTATAGCTTAGAAAAGAATTAGGTTTGTTGTCCACTTGGGAATAATTCATGGTGTATTTATAAAGCATAACAACAAACAAGCTAAAAAAAAAAAATGAAAAAAAGAAAAAAATGAAAGAAACAAGACTTTTAAGTATGGAAACAACTATCCAGAATAGGAGTAGTTTGTGTACATACACAGAGGAGAAAGGGAACTTCTGCCTCCTGAGATACTTCCTTTAATCATCTGTTTATCAACATCTTTCAACTTTTAATCCATTGCACCTGAAATTTTATGGATAACTTCTTTTCCCTTCAAAAAGTTTTGCAATTTGTACACCATTTTACTTTCCTTTTCAAGCTGCTCAAAAGTTTTCTCCCCATCAGTATCTTCTCTCCTTTGAAATGGCAGCCAGTGGAGGAAAAGGAGCCAGCTCCTGCCCTGACACCTTGTAGCTGTTACAAAGAGAAGATCTCTTTCCTTTATTCAACCACAGTTCTGCAGATTTAACATATGAGGCACCATGTGTATACCAAGTCTTTATAAATAGTTTTTCCATAGCATACTACATTTTAAAAGTCATAATATTAACTGAGTGTATTCTCTATGGACAAATTCAGTGAAATTAAACTTCTATCTTTTCTTCTCCTCAAGTCTTTTATTTCTGTCATTGATGACTTTCAGACAAATAACCTTGATGCTGTTTCAGCAATGAACACCTTAAAAATCAGGATGGATGTTAAAAACTGTGTGCCTCTCGTAACCAGAAATAATTAATGTCTAAAGTACATGAAGGCCTTCCATTTTTCCAGTCTAATGAAACATTTGCTGGCAGAAGAAAGCAATTGTATGTGATTACAGTGTTACGTGCACACATGATTTTAGGTCACACATAAGTGTGTTTGTTACAAGTACATGCACATAGATATGAGCATATGGCTACAACCTCATCTGCTGTAAATTACTGACTTCAATGGAATTGATTTACATTATCTGCTGATTTGGTCTTATGTATGTGCCTCTATATATGCTTATATTCAAAAGTGAAAAGTGTTCTGCATTCTAAAATTATTTTAGGCCTGTTGACTGAAATCCAAGGCTGGAATAAAAAGAATTTTGCAGTAGGCTTTATACAGCATTTTATTATCTCTAGTTTTTCAGCAAATCGCTTAATATGGATGTATTATGGTCACTTTATGATGCTTGTATCCCTAATCGTCTGTTCTGTCTGTGATGTATATTGAGTTCTGTGCTTTTGAGACTGGCTCTGAGAGCAAAGCAGGGAAAGAAGAAGCACCAAGTTTGTTTTGAAAACAGTTCTCACTCTGCACATTCCTCTCCAGACAGTGGTTTGTCTGAAGAACAGACCAGTGGCTGGGACAGAGATCTTTTTTGCTTTTCAGTTAGTTTTAGTTAGCTAGGGCAGAAAAGTTCCCTGAACTGTTGTTTTTGGCTTTTTTTCATTTTTCTTGAGACTCCTTAAATCTGCTCAAGACTAAAAACCTCAGAAGAGCACCAAGGGCTCACACCTGCTTGCAGGGGCTGGCCTGAACCTCCAGAGGGACTGGGACTGATAAAAACACTGAGTGAGCCGAGTACACCCACGGCAAGGATTTCCTCAGGTTTACCATCTCTCTTCAGAGCAGGGAGAGGTTTTATTGCTGCATATTATTCATTCTTTATGCTTGTGAGCATTTTTTTTCCACTTTTATCTGAAGAAATTCTTTTTCCCAAACCAGCCGGGAAAAAGAGCCATTTAAGTTTGCTTTCCAGAGAGAAATTCTTCTATTCAGAAGTTTCCTCCCAAATTTGCTCTAAACCAAGACAATGGGAAAATACTTGGTGAAAAGTATTATGGAAATGTAGGTGATAAAATGGTTTAAACATTATTATTCTGTGCTTAAAAGTAGTCATGTTGTCTAGTAAGATTTTTCAGGAATCAATAACTGCATCATGTATCACACACTGTTGAATAAGTTCCAAAAGAAGATGCAAAACCACTATTTTTGCACGGCTTTTTAAAGCAAGATTATCAGTGTTTTACAAGAGCAATGTATTCATGTCATTAAAAGTAATAATTTCAATTTATTCCTGATGGCCAGCATATTTTCTTTGCCTTGAAACAAGAATGAATATTTTTTTCACTGGTGAACGATTATTATTTATCCTAGTGGAACTGCAAAAAAAACCTACAAGGGAACTCTATTTTTTCCCTGAGTTCTAATCACAAATACTACTTGCCTAGTCCACAAAATCTTACACTTAGGTAAATCAATCCATAATCCTTCCACAAAACTAATTAGAACTGAAAACATCTAGGTGAGAGTAATGAAAAAAAATCTACTGAAGTTAAGATATTTAAAAAAAACCCTGTATCTTTGTAGTTTCCTTTTGGTGCTTTCTGTTTAGATCAAATGTAGGAATGTTTACTGGTAGCAAAGTTGGAGGAAAACAGCAAATTACATGAAAAATGAACAATGTCCATGGAAAAAGCATTCTGAACATTTTAAACTAGATGCCAAAATTAAAATATATAATTCAATTTACCCTCCGAGAAAAGTCCATATTTTTCCCCCAAAACCTGGTTCTGTCTCACTGCTCATTTTTTGCTACTCTTACACCAGTCTCTATGTTGTGCCAGTAAAGGAATTGTAAAGTAACAAGGTTGGGAGCCTAATTCAACTGAAAATTACAGTAAACATGGGAAGAAGAGGCATTTTTAGCTGATTGGTTTATCAGTATGGTTTTCTACAAGGTTGTGCAGCTAGTTGTGGTGGCACAATACAAAGCAGAGCACATGAACAAGGACTTGGCAGAGGAGATGGGACTACTGTTTCATAATAATGCTGCTTTAAATGAATATCAAGTAGTAACTGCAGAGTTGTTCTACCAACAAACAACATGTATCATTGGAATCCACCATAATTATTTTTACAACTAAATCATAGAATATTCTGAGTTCAAAGGCATTCAATCCAAGGGGCTCCCAAAAGATTCATTGATCCCTTAAGTGAATGGCCCATAATAGGGATTGAACCCATAACCTTGGTGTTATTAGCACCATGCTTTAATCAGCTAAGCTAATTTCTTAACTAACCATTGCTGAAAAATGGAATTCCCTTTAGAGCAATCTCATTGAGATCAGGCTGTAGCAGTAATTCCTATAATGTGATCCGTGGATCTGAGATCAAGAGAATTTGCTTATGATTTCCAGAGAACTGATTTTAAAATGTTGCATTTCCCCCCATAATGCATTAAATGAAACCACTGCTGGTACCCAGATGGAATACAAGTAACAGGAGTGTTGGCAACTTGCCTTCCATGCGTAAAGTATCTAGGACTTATAGTGTACTCATCTGGAAGATTTAGTAGAAGGGCAGGAAATCATTGGTTCTAGGTCTGCCCTGTCCTACTGCCAGGTATTTTTCTCGATATACAGGTGAAAGAGTACAGTATGTGTGTGTAGTATTTTAATGTTATCATTAAAATACTCGTCATCCACCTCAGGGCTGACAGTCTCCACCACAAGAACAAGTTAGACTGCTGCTAATGATATTGTCTTGAGTGTGCCAATGATTTCTAACCAGTCCTTGGAACAGTTAAAAGAGAACTGTAGCATGAGAGAGAGATGCTTTCACATAAAGTCAATTTTTAAAAAAAGGAAGCCATTCACAGAAATGGCTAAGGAAGAAATTTGTCATTTTCTCAGTCTCACTTACACACAATTATTTGTATGAATATTCCCACTGAAATAAAAGTTACTATTTGGGTGTCTACCCATTCACCAAGGAACAGATACAATTCAAATAATTTCATGTTGCAAGTGTTTTTAAGAAAGTTAGGTTTTTCTAAAAGCAGCTTCTCAAAGAGAAAAAAAATGCAGCCAAATGTGCTAGGTATTTTTCTCCCCAAATTCTAAAAGAAAAAAGGAATTTTGTGTTTATACCACTGTTGTTATCTGTTATCAATCTATGTTATGTGTGGTAGTTTTTTGTCTTCAGATTTACATTTCTAACTTCATTGCACTAAAATTCCCTTCTTCTTCAGTTCCTTAATTTCTCTCCTACCAAGAAACAGATTTACCACATTCTTGTTTTCATCTCATCTATCACTCACTATTTTCCAAAAGCAGAGCTAGGTGTTTAATTCTTCTAATTGTGTTGACAAGTTGCAGTCAAAAAAGTTGCAGTATATATTTCAAGACAAGGCAATCCATCCTTAGTCCTCAGCCAATCCATATCTTCCCAGACAAATGGGGAGCGCCTTTTCTGGGAAACATCTTTTTGAAGAGGCCAACTCTGTTTGGAATGAAAATTTACTAATTTTAGTTTAAAACATGTAGCCAAAGAATGTACTTTACTATTTAGATATTTGTCTGAGCCAGTATGATAATTGTTGTGGCCTGTTTAAGTCCAACTAAGTGAATAGTTCTTCAAGGATGCTTCAGAGGAATAATTTTTAAAATTTAGAGCTCTAGCATAATCTGTCAACTCTTTTTTCCACTATTCTGTATACTTTCCTACCTACTTTTCCTACACCTGCCATTTTTGTCATAAACAGGTCTAACAGTTTCAGGTCCCTTTTCACGTGGGCAGTTTTCTTCAGGCTGATCCTTCAGTTCTCTTTAGCAGTCTCTGAAGTACTTCTCTTTGTCAGACCATTCCTGAGGTAGGGTGACCCACATTAGTTACTGTACACCATAAATTTGCACCTTGTCATTGTGATGTTTTTTACATCATTTGCCACACCATTCTTCCTTTAGCAGAAGAGATTAGTGCCACTCACCCCAACAGGGAAGTGTGACAGAGCACTATTTTGTAAGGGAAAACACCACAGAGGACTCAGGATAAGACAGAAAATTGTATGAAAGCTGCAGCCTACAATAATATATGAACACACTAACTCCTAGCTGCCAGCAGCATGTGCAGGAAAAGAAAACAGATATGGACAGTAAAGCATCATCTTTAAATGAATATACTGATTTGAAGTCCTAACCGTGTGGGCATGTTAAACCTAAGCCAAGCCACAACATGAGAGCTTGTGCCTTCTCTATTTGCTGTGAGATATTCATGACAAGACAGTTTATGGTAACCCAGTCGAGAAAACAAGAATTTTGTGAGTACAGATTCTCTTCTCGAAAAAAAGGGGGAAAAAACCCAAAAACCTTTCAGCCTGAAAAGTATGAAAGCCTGAAATCACATTATACCTCGGTCTTTCCAAAGTTAGAACTGCCAACATTATTGTCACTGACAATAGCCTGAGTGAGGAGGAAAATTTTTGGCAGAGAAAAATACCTTGCCTCCCATTTCCATTGCTTAAAGCAGTGGTGTCAGTATTTCAAGAGCCAGTGTCCATCAAAAAAAAAAAATTCCATTGCAAAAAGAAAGCATTGATCCAGCAGCCTATAAAAGTTGAAGTAAACCATAAAGGTATCAATAAAAGACTCTGACCTGAAAAGAGCATTTAACCTGCAGGTGAATGATGTTTTTCTGTTGTGCAAGGACAATATTGGAATGTTTATCTTTTCCAGGAAGGGTCCAAGCTCGGTTCCATGTTTGCTAAGTCCTTTGCACAACAGAACCCAAAGCCAGAAGTAAGATTGTAACTTACATACAGAGCAACTGTGGTGAGATCTCTTTGAGTGCTACAGCCTTCTCAATCTCTCTCAAACCATTTCTCAACAGGCACTGTCATCTTTTTGGTGCAGATGTCAGGAGTCCTTATTTAGCACTTCTAGTATACTGTGATTTCCAAAGCTGCATTATCTGCAAATATCTACTCTTCATGGTGCTGAACTACATTGAAACCCATAAAGCAAGAGCCAGACCCATGAGGAGCCAAGCCCAGTTCAGTCATGCCATGAACAACACAGTTGTTCAGGAGCAGCCAGGACCATTGCTGCAGACAAATCTTTCACCGTGTCAGGCCATGGAGGCAGGAGAGGAATGAGGAAGGATGTAATAGAAGTATCTGACTATCTGGGAGAGGATGGAAATTCTGTGTTGAGCATGAGGTATAGTGAAATTCAGACATCACTTAACTTGCATGAAAGTAATGGCAGAGGCATCATGGGGTCCTTGGGGAGCTCCAGTTATTGCCCTACAGGGCTTTCAATAGGAATCAGCTCATTCTGCTCACCATGAGGCATTGAGGTGGGAGCAGTGAATATCAGAACAGTATTTCAGTCTCTTTGAGGGTGCAGGGCAAAGCCTCTGAAGCTGGAGGCTTGGCAGCATTTTCTGAGTCAGCATGCCCAGCTGATGACATTTACCCGGCTGCTGGTCCAGCTCTAAAGCACTGCTGAATTTATCCAAAATGTAAATCACCAAGCTGGACAAAAATATGTAAGCTTCAAATATCTCACAGAGTCACAGGGCCAGCATGAAGCTCTGGGAGTGTGAAAGAGGGCAGGGACACTGAGGACAGAAAAGAGTTTAGTTAAGAGGATTGAAAGAAACAGGGACAGAAGGACAGAAAAATCAGTGAAAGTGGCTTAGAATAGCAAAGATGTTGAGCAAATGGGGAAAATAATGAAAAGGATGAGCAAGGTAGAAATGCTGGTAATAAGGCAATGTCAGAGTCATAAAAGATTAAAATGACAGGTGTCTGGTTTTGAAGAATAATGTAAACTTTATATCGCTGTGAAATCACAGCATCTTGCTCAAAGGATAACAAAATATATGATTGTTGCACCAAAGGTAAGAAAAAGGAAGCAGAAGTATTAAAGGAAAATCAGAATTATTTTCTTCCAGAATTCTTCTCCATTTAAAGGTTATACTTCCTAGCCAGATATCTTTGGAGCATTATTGCTAATAAAAATTGCAAATATTTTAGCTATAATTCATAATATATAGCAACTTACTAATCTAATAGATATATATAAACTATTACTATTATTATCATGAAGGTTATCTGTTGTCAGATTCATAATTCACTTGCATGGTGGTGAATCACAGATAATTTGACCTGAGCTGATACCATTTTTACCCAGTGAGACACCATCATCAGGACTCTTGTATCAGAAATTAACTGTGGTGTCTCTACTGTGGGAATGGCTGTGGCTTAACCAGAGTACCTCTGCTTTTCCACAGAGGAGCCAAGCATGACATGTGTGGCTTCAGCCTGAAGGATTACAAAGCAAGCCAGTGTGAGACTGCATCACCCAACCAAGACTATGCACTGCCTCGTACAGGAGCACGGTGCTGCCAGTCTGTCTTCCTGTAGTACTATCTCAATAGCCAGGTGAATATAGCTCACAGAAGGCAGCTACTTACTCCTGTCTGCTGTTCTCCAAAGCACCAGTGAGACACCACTGTTTTTAAACAACATGGCCAAAAGAGATTATACTTGATTTGAAATAATTACTAAAATGACTATACAACTCAATAGTTTTCTCAAAATATGCTTAGAAAATAACATAGTGTGGTACTAACATGCACTTGGAATCGTACAAGGGTTTGAGAGGTTGGAATGTTAATGGTTAACTACTCAAAACAATGGACCATTTGCAGGGCCAGCAGGGTGCTTTGCTGGGACAGGGTTTGCACCCTCGAGGTGGAATGATGTTTCTTTATCCTGCCAAAGTCCTCCTTTGCACAACTGAGTCCTTCAAAGTCGAGGAAGGTATTGGGGCGTTCTGATGGGCTCAGCTACACTAATGTGAGACGCAGCTGTCTTGTCTTGGGAGGTGTGATATACCATTAAAGACCCCCGATGTTCCCCCAGACTCATTTCTGGGGCCTTCCATAGGAGGACTGCCATGTTCCACAGTGCTGCACATCAGATGGTGTAAAGCTCCCCACCATCAGGGAAGATGGTTGGGCATTCCCACCTGACCCTGGATGTACATAACTCACTGAATTCTGTGTTCTGTGGGCTTCCCCCAGGACCTATGGATCAAGACTGTGCCCACCACTTCAAACAAGGGACATCTAAACTGCAACAATCCACTATTCATGAGCAGTGATATCTTTCCACTCTTACCTTTTCTTTCCCTTTCTTTCCCTTTCTTTCTCTTTCTTTCCCTTCCTTATATTATTTCATAAGTGACATTTTCATGCTTTTATATTGTTATATTACTACAGATAATAATAACCAAAACAGATACTCACCTGCTTTCAATTACAATCAATTAAATTTTAAAATAAACCCACATATATATATATATATTTATAAATGCAATCATTGAGTGTCATTTCACTCTAATCCATCTAAGGGATCTATCAATCTATCATTTCACTCAATCTGTCTATGGATATATTCACAAAAGCCTGGGTAATTCTCACCTTCTGGGGCAGGTTATAACAAACAGGTAACCTGGGAATGGTCCTATTATAGAAAGAAAAAAAAATATATTAGCTCAGTTCTTCACTCAAATATCTGGTCTGCCACTGGCATATATTTATTTAAAGGTTACATCAGAGGTGGGAAGGGGGAGACAGTAATCTCAGATTGAAAAAAGCTGCCAAAATTGAACTATTGAAGCAAGCCAGTTCACTTATCCTTACTAGCCACCTGCAGGCTGTATTATCAAAGCTCCTGAAGATCATTATTGCAATACATTATCCCTTCATTATGATATAGAAAAAAAGGTATTGATGTAAAACAATTTTGACAAGTTTCTCTTTGACACTTGTCAGTGAAATCTGTTAATATTTGCATAGGAACAGGATGTAGGACATTTTTTTTTCTCTCACATGCTACAGATTTTATCTCTAACCAGATGCTCATGCATATACGTAACTTCTTATTGTTAGCACTGGGGGTAAAAATCACCTTTTTCATGAGAAACAGGCAAAGTAAAAGAAAAAGGTATCTTATCAGGTAAATATTAAACATTGCATCCTAGGTGGGGAAAGTACCACCATTGATTTCAGTGGAATTGCACCAAACAGCTCACTTGCACGCTGGCCTCAGCAGATAAGGAAAGGCCTCACAAAATAAGGACATGTAGATAATAGTACCAAATCAAGTCATTCCTATTAAAATCCTTCAAATTTTGAAACAGAACTCAAGACAGAACAGAACTCCTTAACTACTGCCTTTGCCAAGCCAGAATGGCATTTTTGAATCACATCCTATGGCACTGAGTAGATATTTCTAATAGTCAAATGATCTTCTGAAAAATTTTATCTTGAAGATTTTCTCAAATTACAATACTAAGTGCAACAAAGCATGTGACTCTGTGTGGTTTGTTTATTCTTATTTTAAATACAGGTTTTTTGCATTAAAGCTGAGGGATCAGACATCTCATATTTTATTAGATTATTTTTTAATCAGATGGGTTGTTATCATCTCTAGCACTGATTTAGTATTAACTGTAAGAGTCTGAGAATATTATTAGCACAACAAGTTCTGTAAGGAAAAATCGTATCTGTTATGTAGACTAACTGACATATTTGAGAAAAAAAAACACCAAAAACAACAGACCAGCTGCAGATCTGTCTTCCAAAAGGGTTCATCTGTTATTCTCACTACATCAGCCACTCTATCGAAAGACAAAAGTTCTCCTCCTAACTTTGCCTACTGTCACTTGTAATGTAAACTCTGGGAGTCTAAATTTTTTTCTTTTGGCAAAGAGAAGAATCAGAGAGGAGGATATAAAGGCAAAAATAACTAGATTGGTAAATATTGGTTTCCCTAGATTGGGACATGAGCATTTTCCTTTTTCTCCCATTTTTGGGGCTACTTAAGATCTGGTCTTTGGCTGCTTTTTTCCCCACACAAAATTAAGTTTTCCTCAATGCTAGCATGAGGGACAAAGTAGTAGAGAATACCTAGAACAGCTGGCCCAAACTCTGAGCTCCAAGTAAAAAAAAGAAACAGTGGAGCCCAGAAGCAGCCCAACATCAGTGCCATTTTAAGCTGCACCTACCTTTCTTTTTTTTTTCCTTTCTTTCTTTCTTTTCTTTCTTTCTTTCTTTCTTTCTTTCTTTCTTTCTTTCTTTCTTTCTTTCTTTCTTTCTTTCTTTCTTTCTTTCTTTCTTTCTTTCTTTCTTTCTTTCTTTCTTTCTTTCTTTCTTTCTTTCTTTCTTTCTTTCTTTCTTTCTTTCTTTCTTTCTTTCTTTCTTTCTTTCTTTCTTTCTTTCTTTCTTTCTTTCTTTCTTTCTTTCTTTCTTTCTTTCTTTCTTTCTTTCTTTCTTTCTTTCTTTCTTTCTTCTTTCTTTCTTTCTTTCTTTCTTTCTCTTTCTTTCTTTCTTTCTTTCTTTCTTTCTTTCTTTCTTTCTTTCTTTCTTTCTTTCTTCTTTCTTTCTTTCTTTCTTTCTTTCTTTCTTTCTTTCTTTCTTTCTTTCTTTCTTTCTTTCTTTCTTTCTTTCTTTCTTTCTTTCTTTCTTTCTTTCTTTCTTTCTTTCTTTCTTTCTTTCTTTCTTTCTTTCTATCTTTCTTTCTTTCTTTCCTTCTTTCTTTCTTTCTTTCTCATTGTTTAAGGGTTGGTACATTTGTATATCATGGCTGTAGCTAGGTAAAACAAAACAATGAGTGCTAAGCATTGTTTACCAGGAGTGTGACCGGTTCAAGAAGTAATTTGTACCCAATACTCTGTCCCCTGTTAGAATCTCCTGCAGATTAAAGAATACCGTAAGCACCTGCATTCTAACAATAAGGACAAACACACAAAAGGATTTTCTTCAAGAAAGTAAAAGCCACAGTAACAGAAGGCAAAGCATAGAACCTCACTTGGCTGCAATGAGATAGGATAATACACCCAGGACTGCTGCTTAGAGGAAGCTGTCTTCACAAGGAGATTTTCATTCTAATGATAAAAGTTGGCTTAGACTAAGGGTTACTACCCTTTAGATACACAAAGTATTTACTGAAGCTAGACAATTCTAACTACATTTTCTTGCATTTTGTCACGTGTTTGGTTGGTTGGTTGGTTTTTTGTTTGGTTGGGTTGGAGGGGTTTTATTTGGTTTTTTTGTTGAGGTTTTAAGTGTTTTGGGTTTTGTTCAATCTTGTTTTGTTTTTTGCTTGTCGCAAAAATACACAGCTATTAAGTAAACAAAGAAACATCCTCAGAACATCATTTGATGGTACTATTTGCAAGATTCATTATGATTTTCTTTGAGGATAATAAAGCTTTTCAAGGTATAAACAGCACAGTCCAAGCTAATCTCTGCTGTAAAAGGACAGTCTTCAATCAGCCTTAGCTGCCATTTGACCATGATTTGAGTTCTCCATCAGATCTCGTTTAGCAAAAATGGAATTATGCCTCTAATTTTACTGATGTATTTCTAGAAAGGGAGATCTAAATAAATATTTTCCTATATATTGATAAATATTATAAACAAAGGCCTCTTCTTTTTAATTTTGTTAGCCAGAGAGTACTTAAAGCTCACTTTCAGAGGGATGTGTGTGTTTGCAGGTCAGCTTCATCAAACATTCATTGTTCAATACTGTGACAGCTGGTAGCGGGCGTACATACTCTTCCCTTGTTTGGTTTTCTGATAGAACCTGTCAAGTACTGGTTGTCTGTATCTGAATTTGTCACCCTCTCAGCAAGGTTACAGCTTTCTTACCATCAAATTGAACAAAAAAGACAAACTAAAAACTCTAATGCTAATTTTTAACCTCAACTAGAAATGCAAAATCATGGAGTTTTAATCAAAATAACCATAAACAAAGAGGTGCAATTCATTTTTGTTTACTCACTCTAACAGACTTTAAATCATAAAATCATGCCCCTGGGGAGCAGTTGTTGATCCCTTCACTGGCTACAAAGCAAATACTCACCATAGCAGGTGTTATATTACTCAGGGACGCCAGGCCAAGATCAAACATTTCTGGTTTGTCAAGTGTACCTGTACAGTGGGGACCAAACACTCGGTGGGCACTGAGCAGCACCATTCAGTATAAAACAGGGTTAGTTTTTGCACAGGTTTGAAGACTCTGCCTGCATTTCTATCCCCAGTACAGAGTACATTATGCGCTTGCTAAGTGTGGAGAGTCTCCACAGTTAAATATTGGTGTATTAGTGACTCAGGAGAAAGCACGTCAAAACCTGGGGCAGGGTGATACATAGTCAGAAATCTTACACAGAGAGAGGAAGAGGAATGTAACCTGTTTCAGACAACCTACTCTGTCTTGACAGAGACCACAGCTGTCCAATGCAACTCAGATGTGATGAGGAGAGTGACACCAACACAAGTAAAATTGCCAAATGAGATGTGCATTTTTGAGAATGTAAATTCTCAATTTAAACCTACATGTAGTATAAAGATAGCAATAGTTATAAGAGTGGCCTAAAGTACTGAAAAATACTCACCCATCTATAATAAAATCAAGATATCAGATTTAAAAGACTTTTAAATATCTAAAGCTCCCAAAAGTGTGTTGGGCAATTTAACAAGTGCTGAAATTCCTCTAACATCACAAAGTACATAGATAGGCTGTCTGTATGTTTTTATATACTGCATATGGCAGTACTTTTTCCTTTCTCATTTTTTTTCCTTTCTCAAGACAACTTGATAATATTTCAGTACAGGACTTCTCTCTGTTTCTCTATTAACATTTATCCCACAACAATAACAAAGGCAGAACCAAAGATAGCATGAGCAGAACACCAAGAAAAGCAGCCTAGTATATTCAGACAAGTTCAAATTGCATTTCTCTTGAGAATAACATTAGAAAAATATTATTCAATGTACCTCTAAATCTTAGATGAAAAAACTTGAGAAAAAAAGAGGACATTCATATTTTAATCAATATGAAAAAAAGAAATAGAAACTGTATAGTAGTACTATGAGACTAACAATCCACATTACATAAAACATGTGTGAGAAAAACCTCTCACACTCGTATCCTTTGAAAAATATAAGAACCACACAGTCTTGCTAATAAACAAACAAATAGTACTGCATACATACATACATACATACATACATACATACATGTGCATGTGTAAATCTCTATGTGCATACAATTGATGCAAAGTCTGGCTGCAGAGCAATTTTGCTTCACAATGGTAGTTCAGCTGAGTATTTAAAGCACAAGAGTGAAGAATTTTTCCTAAGATTGAAATTAGACACAGGCTTAAGTACCTTGTTAAATGGAGACATCTGTTCTCCTCAACATAAGACTACAAAGAGAACTTTACCCTTTGTTTTGTGAAATGACCCAGACACAAGGGGAAACCCCATTGTCTCTTGAAGTCCCATAATTTCATTCTGTATTCAGGCACTTCGACAATTTCCTTGAAAAGTCGTTCAGTTTTTGTTCTTGATCTTGAACAGCTACAGGTCACATTCTGCTTTCAATTACTTCATTGCCATTGTCTTCTTGAACTACTTGAACGATTATTCTCCTAAGTGTTACCCTAAAACTTCAGGATACACTACTGAAAAGTATGAAAATAAAGGCACATTTAAACTTTGAAATCCCCACAAAGTACCAGTATGTCAGTTCGTTGTTCAGAATTATGTTCCAGAACTTAAATGTAATGAACCCACCAAACGCCTGCAAAATCCCTATTACTGCCTCAGGTTTCAATAGCAGCTCTGTTGCAGCTATTGTTGAAAGGAGCTCTGTTGCATCCTGAGAGGCAAAGATGACTTTCGACACACTGACATGTGTGCCATAAAACCACTCTCCCATGTACTCTGCTTTATGCATGGAAACAAATGTATTCATGTTTGATCTCTTCAAGAGCGAGTCTGGTTTCTGCAGAGAAAGAAAAGGATTTCACTTCCTGCAAGGGAGACTTGAAAGCAGAATAGGTGGGTTTCACAAGGTCTGAACCACATTTTATTTTTGAGCTTTCCCTTCTCTTGCTAGAGTTAGATTGTGATAAGAACTGACTGCGCCACCAAAGCATTCTCGTGACCTACAAATTACCCCGGTTTAAGAGCTGGTGTATCCTACACTGAAAGATATTCTGAGGCAAAGTGTGCCACAAGAGACATCCAGGCATTTTTATAAACTCTTTAGGCTTCTGGTGTCTTGTGGTATCATATGTGAACAATCAAATCAGTTCTGATTTGAACGCTGTCACTTGGATTAGGGTTTATCTATCGCATGGTAGCACTGAGTTAGCAGGCCGCGGAGATGAATAGAAGTACTGATTGCTGAACTGACAGCCTTGAAGATGAGTAGCATTATTTTATCACATCCTTCTTTGCAGCATGTGCCAGTGGGTTTTAGCTGTCACATTTTTTAAAATTATCAAGACTCAGAATAAGAAATAGGCCTGGTTTCTTAGTGCATAAAAGTCCCCTTCTCTCCTTCTGATCCTACCAAAGCTGTTGGCTTTTATTTTGTGAAATTGTGTACTTATAGGTTAATTTGAATAAACAAAAGACTTCCTTCTGCAAATCACAACATATGTGGCTATGAATTTAGTGGCTATTTAGGGCTCTGCTTTCCAGTTCTTGTTGCCAATTGGTTATGAAAGAGATAAATCAAAGCAGAAATATTTAAACTAATTTCTGAAGGTAAAAGCTCTATGTGTTATTAAGCCACCTTACTCATCACACCCATTAAGGTTTGCACCTATTAAATGACAGTGCAGTTTCTCACACTGCCTCCAGCAGCTTGCTGCCCAAGCCTATGTTATGTGCAGTTGTCATTTCTTATTCAGGTGCTTTTCCTGATGCATCTACCTGCCTTCTGCCTCCAGGTCTCAGTCTCTGAAGGCTGCTGTTCACAGTGTTATGACAGGCTAGAGAAAGCCAGAAAGCTAAGTCTCCTGATTGAATGACAAGTGCCCACCAGGTTCTCTGGAGTTTGAGCTTGATCGGGTCATGGAGAGGAGACGGCCACCAGCAGTATCAGTAAGCAACTGGATGCAGTGATGACACATCCTGCTCCATCCTGTGAGCCTACCCTCTTCCCATGGTGGAGTACTACCCCTGTTCCAGCTGAGAGTTCCACATCCTAGTGGGTGTGGGACTGGGCTGGTGACACAAAAGGGCTGCAGCAGTTTGGTGTCACAGCTCTGTGATGCACCATGACAGGGGAACAGGCGTATTTGTGTGACCTCCAGCTGGGTGCATGACCCATTGCTCTGCTTCCCTGGCACGGTGCAGTGAGGCACAGGGACTGAGGCTTGGGAAACCCCTTGTGCCTCCCAGCTCAGCCCTCAGCCCAGCCTAATTAGTCAGATCGATGGTGTGTTAAATCTGAAAATGTCAGGCTGCACAGAAAGGATCTACTAAACGAGTCAAGCAATTTCCATGGATGTGTGGTGCAGTCTCACTTGCTATCACCTCATTCAGCATACAGTAGCCCACACCAAACCTGTTCATATGAAAGTACACACCAAGACTGAAATATCTAAACTCTTTTCCGTACTGAAGATAGACGTAAAAAGGCAGCATTCTTTAGCAAAGAGACAGTTCTAGGTTTTCTGAAACATTTGTGAAATACCCTTGCTTCAGTTACTGCTCTGCAATAGTAAGAAGAGTATCCTCCTGACGTTGTAATTAAAGATGCCCCGGGGGGAAGTGGGGGGGAGAAGGAAAAAAAAATGAAAATACCAAAAAATAAGGAATCTATGGAGGATTAGACCTTCAGAGAACTTACTTTCATCACTTCTTAAGAGCTCAACACCCCAAAACATAAAAACTGATTGGCTAATTAATTCATACATCATGATTTCATTTTCTGTAGAAAACAATTTAATTCTATCCTTCCTAATAAAAGAAGCATTTCATCATCTCTCTAACCCATCCTGAGTTAGATTGCACATATGCTGCCATGACAGATCAAATGTCATGATATTTCTTACCTGAAAAGGCATTACAGCTGCAGATATCAGGAACTGCACTCACATTAAAATAAATTCTTTAGCATTTGTGCTCAAAAAGATAGCATTTTAAAATATTCTGTCAGTTTTGGAAGCTTCTTAGGATTAGATCTTACAACGTGGGTAATGACTAATAGAAAACACTCAAAACCAAAATCCTTCTGATGGGGAAATTGAAAAAAACACCACAAGGCCATTTACCTTTTAAGGAGAGAAGAAATGCCTAGACAAGGGATTTAATATGCTTTTGGAAAGAAGTCTCCTCACAAAGAGGAAATAATTTAGTCAATGTAAGAAAAACAGTTTTTAGATTCATTGTCATAATTCTGCACTGCAGAGTCTTAAAATTTACAGTGGGATGAGGGGAACCACTGTTTCTTTTGGGCTCACATTGAATGATTTTAAAATAAGAGTGCTTTTGCACAGTGAGAGAGAGCTGAAAAACTCTACTAGAGTGGGACTCAGTCTTACTGCAAATCAATTTAGTGGGTCACTGTCATCTATTTTCTTTTGATTTAAAACTAAAAACAGTAGTATTTAAACTTACTTCTTAAAGTCTCAGGCATATTTTAGTATAAGCAAAGACTGAATTGATTAGCAAAGTGTAAACATTTGATAAACTAGTGTTTTCATGAGACTGTGTTTGGATGGAAATTATGTATTTTCCCCTTTGAAAATACTTTACGACATAATTTGATGAAATAAAATAAAAGAAATCCCCCCAAAAACCCAAAAAAGAACTAATTCACAGAGGGGTGAGAAAACAAGAATATAAAGTAGACAAGGATTTCAAATGACAGGAGAAGGTTTAAGTGCTTTCTGAAGGTCTGTCCCCAGCTATGCAGAGGTGCACGACGTTGGCTAGATCCTGTATAACAGATGCTGGAGAATGGTGGTATGCTGGGTAAGTTAACATTCAAACAAACAAAGCCAGCAAAGATCAAGATGCAGGGGAAAAAATAAGAGGATTACAATAATGGAGGAAAAGAGAGACAAGGAAAATAATCCTCCTTCACAGATCCAGGTCTCCAAGTGTCTATAAATGACCTTTCCTGTACAAGGAACTTAACAATTCAGGGTGGGAACCAGAGGTATCTCTCTCCCATGGATTCAAAACATGAAGCCCCGAACACCAGTTCTTTCTTTAAAGCGAGATGACCTGACAGAGACAGAGTGAATTGCCTTAATAGTGAATTGCTCTTGAAAAAGAAGGAGGGACATTAAATTAAAGTTGGGAAAAGGCTAAACAAGATGTCTAGTGTTTCTAGTCCTTGGGACCAGCATTGTGGTGTGAGTGAATCTCTTTTAGATGGGGTACATGGCAAAAAAAGCTTAAAACTGTGGGAAGTAGGAGGGTAAAGGCTACTTAATCTACCTGATTAATTTTTAATGAAGGAACACAGCTTAGCAAGAAACAGTATCATGAGAAGCTGGTTTCAGAGTATCATGAGAAGCTGGTTTCAGAGTATCATGAGAAGCTGGTTTCAAAGACTATTTTAAACCTGCAGCATTCAAACTGATTTGCAGCCGAGAAGGTGCTACAACAGCTGAAAAGGCTGCAATTGTACTTGGAATAAGCATGTGTCTGTGTGGGAAGGGGAAGGCTGGTCACTGGAGTGGGCCGTGGGGTGGGAGCAAGGAGACTTTTTGGACATCATCACAAACGGTGGAAGTAAAGATGAGGGGAGACCACAGGCCTGGGGCAGCAGCAGTTTCCTTACTGACCTTTCCAAGTGACAGCAGAAGCCCTTGCAATGCAGGGCAGTGACTCACAGTGACCATCAGCCCCTGCCCCAGTTGCAGGGGGTGTATCTAGGAAAACATATGGGCAAATACTTTACTGCTCTGAGGCCCAGATGCTTAGCAGCTCTCTTGGGAGGAAAATGGTACTTACCTTGCAGAACTGTTATGTTCTCACTGTGATAATAGACCACGACTCCTTATAGTGCAGATAAAATTATTTTTCAAGTGTTGAAAGAGTTTACTTGTTTAAGATTTGCCATTTTGTGACTAATAAAATCTATACATGACATATACGTGTGGACACAAAAATGCATAGGGCATTATAAAACTTGATAATAATAATTTTAATATTATTACATTTGTTTTATTTTCAAACTCTGAAATTACTTGGACTTATTTTATATGAGATCTCACTTTCTAAAGCAGAGTTCTAAAGTCTAAAATGTATATGATTACAAGAGCGCACAAATTTAAATCCACCTAGAATGGAACAATATTCATACCTATAGTGAAACATTTTCTTCCTTTTTTATCCTGAAAAAAAACCATATCCAGATTAACACTCAATGTAGAAAATATTAACCTGGAAAAAAATTTTATGCAGGCAAGTTATAAATCCCCAGATATATTACAGTAGCAAACCACACTGACCTTTAGCTCTAGGATTGCAAATGGTAATGCTATAATAATTGTTGTATGTCCTTTTATTGTGCGACTCCCCACTCCCCCAGCCTACTAGGAAATGGGAAATTATGGCCTTTAGCAATCCCTTAAATTGAAGGTATAGGGATGCCTTAAGATTATTTCCATTTATATATAACCATGTAGTCATATTATTATTTATATCTTGCTAGCAGCATATGAAATGCATCTGTTTCTGTCGCTAGCTTTGTAAAGGAAGGTGTTATGTGTTTTGAACAAGAATTAAATCTGTGCAGATGATGAAGATGTCACATAAATGCCTTCTTTCATATTTTTGTGAATTAACACTGCAGTCTCAGAGAGGAGGATTCCATGCTGCATTCAGCAGCATCAAAACCAAGCAAGATTTAATGATGGAGATGGACATGTATACAGTTATAATTACTCAACATTGCAATAGTTAGTGCAAAATGAGAAATGACTAATCAGGAAATAAGTCTGGATGTTTGGTGTTTAAAGCATCCTCTAGCCAAAGCTTTTGGACAAGATCTTGGTTTCTTACCATTGGCACAGTGTGGGGATTGATCTCTTTTGTCGCTCTGCTTTTTCTGAGTTTTTCTAAGCTTTCTGCATTGTACATAAGATGGAGGCAGTTCTTTAGTTTCTGCACAATATTAGGAGCAGTTTTTCAGGTTCTGACACTTTGGAACATAAACGAACCTTCTTGTTTCTGTTCGCTGTCCTTTGTTTACATATTTCTAGCCTGAAAATAATGTTGGTTGACAGCTGGTTTGGCCAGTGGGGTGAAGGGGTAGTAACCCCAGAATCCAGTCCGTAACCAGACCCACAAATGTATAAAAATGAAAGAAATAAACAGGCTCGCCCTCTTTTTGGGGAGCAGGTTTGCACTGCAGACTTCTTGCCTCCACCCTGTTATTCTGCGTGTCAGTCCCACACTCTTTCACTTTTCTGGAGAGACTGGGGTAAGAATTTTGGATGAAGTGGGCATGAGAGCTGACTGGCACTACAAATTCTCCTGTTCTAATGATATTCCAGAGACTGGCATTGCTAAAGATCAAAAATGCAATGCAAGTTTGCCAAAGTCAATGAACTAAAAGAAAATTACAAGACCCTGTGATATGTTCTGCTTGGTTTTATATATATATATATATAATTTGTTAACAACATTTTTTATAGATGTTGCTAACAAATTTGAACTCGACACGTACTGAATTCAGTAAGCTTTTCATCTTCTGTTGAGAAGACATATATCCAAGAGGCATAAACTGTTTCTTTATGCAGGGGTAAGATTAACGTATAAAATGTATAAATGTATAAAGTGTATAATGTGCAAAATAAAACTATTGAGCTATTTTAGTACTTTTCCTGTCATGCATTCAGGATCCTCTAAAGTTGTCACCAGCTACTGTTTCATTTAATTCCCTAGCCTTCAGGGTAATGTAAGAAAATTGAAGAGATTAGAAGCTCTCTCTTTCCTGTTCAATGCATTTGTGTTGCACTAAATTGGTACCAACCTTCAATCTCATGGTCAGGGCTCTCCAGGGTCCTTCCACTGATATGACAGAGCAGACAGCTTGATAAATGGTGCACAACCCCTTCAGTGCAATGGAAAGCTTTCCTCCCTGCGTGTGCAGTTGTCTCTCCCACACTGGAGGGAGAGGAAACAATTAGCTGTCTTATTGCACTAAGGAATGTCACTATTCTGTTTATGTTGTCTGTGTTAATTAGAAGATACATTTTTCCCCCCTTGATTAATTATTTCATGGGCAGTGGGAAACACAGACTATGAAGGGAACTGGAGTAAAGGCAGAATACTTAGCTTGGAAAATTATTAACTTTAGATAACCTTAAATAAAACATATTCACTAAAGAGGCAGCTCAGTAAAGTAGTTAAATATATGCTTGACTTCAAGTTTAGGAGCTACTAGTGATGAAGTAGGGGGACTGTGCAGTGTTACTATGCCCTTGATCACCTTGTTGAATTGCAGCTAATAGATACTGAATTAACACAGGCACTAATGTAAGCACCGCATTAAAGTGCATTAGCAAAACATTTAAGTAAATATTTCACTCCTATTCTGGTTCATCTTGGTTCAGCAATTCTCTAGCACTCACTTCCCTGAACTGGGCATACTTAAAACACTGAAAAGGGACCATCTTGGTTCTTTTCACTGTGTGCAAAAATATAAAGGGAGGATGGAGGGTAATGAAAGGCCCTTACAAGTCAGATTTTCAGATTATTCTTTTACAAGAAATTTGGCCTTAAACAGACAGGCAAGTATGTGTTGTATGCACACCCATATATTTTACATTTGCAGACAGCGGATCTAAAAGGACATCATGTAAAATTTATAATAGATTGCTGTCTAGAGCATTTAAATAAACAAGCCAACAGGCCTCAAAGCATTATTGACAAGAGATGAACATGCAGAGTATCAATTTGCAGTGGGACAATAAATAAAGGATGATTTCCAGTAAATTATATATCTATTTCTTAATAATAAATTAATTATAATTTAAATATAAATTAATAGTATTTATTATTTCTTTAAATAATACCTTTTGAAGATTGAGCAGTATATGTCCTAAGTTTGATGCAGTTCCCTATTAAAAATCTATAACTATTTTACCCAAAATAACACACAGCATTAAATAATGCCATTAAGCAATCTAAACGTGCACTAAAATCAGTCATTTATTAAATAGTCCATGAAAAGTTACTGAAACTATTTGGGAAGTATGCAATTGAGGGGTAAGTATCAGCTTGTTCCCAAACTGGGTACACTGCAGATTTCAAAACATATGAGGTGTTGCACACCAAAGTCATGTTTTGCATTCCTGCCTATTCTGAACCCACAGAAGAACTGACCTGACATTTCACTTGAAACTGAGAATTGATAACTTTTCCCTGTCTGTTCCTTTGTGCCTCTGGCAATGCACAGGACTGGGAGAACAGTGTCTGATACGGGCCAAACAATGAATGGTAGTTGCTGGTAAATCCAATGGGGTGAGGCAAGGACAAAAGGAGCAATCTCATCTCTAAAATTCCTTGCCTTAGTGCATTTGCCAGAGCCTTAGGGCTAGATGTTCAAAGCAGTGACTGCAGAGTCAGTTGCCTGCAGCCACTCTTAGGGAATACAAGTTGTTTTTCAAATTGCTGAGAATAGATTGTTGGTGCAAAACACATACCATGCAAGATACAAAAGGAGCTGGTGAAATCGTAGATCAGTGGTTGAAGCTACAATTTACTTTTCTAAAAATGCATGTTACCTGACCCAAGTTTACAAGGAAAGTGTGGTGGGTTGACTCTAGCAAACAACTGAGCACCCACACATCTGCAGGATCAGGACACAATAGAAACAAGATGAGTGAGCTCATGGATGAAATTAAAGACAGTTTAGTGAAGCAAAATCTGTACGTGCCAGCAAAACAAAGGAATTTGTTTCCTACTTGCCATGGGTAGTCAGGTGTCCAGCCACTCCCTAGAAAGTAGAGCCTGAGCATACATTAGGAAGAGTTAATTGGGATGACAAACACCAGAGCAGATCTGTTCCTTGTTTTCCCCCTCCCTCAAACTTTTGTTGCTGAACATGACAAATTATAAGATATCGCTTTGGTCAGATCCAATCAGCTGTTGTGACTGTGTCTTCTCTCAATTTCTTGACTTCCCCAAGGTTGCTCAATTTGGGAACAGGGGGCAAAAAATAGAGGACCTTGAAGGTGTTCAGGTATTTTTCAACAGACCAAACTTTGGTGTATCAACACTGTTTTACCAAAAAAGAAAATAAAGAACCAGCACATTAGGGGTTACCATGTAGAATGTTAGCTCTAGCTCAGCTGGACCCAGCACAGACATCAAGAGAGCTGACACCCACCAATTAAGCCTCTTTCAATGAAGTTGTCACCAAAATGCAGGGAAGACAGAAACACTCCCACATCTTTCCAGTATTATAGGCATTACTTTATTCTGGCCGGGATGTGCAATGGAAATCATTTCATCTACACATGCCTGGGTTGTGTGGTGAAAATCATTCCATTACACATGATTCTTTATCAGACTTTTCACATATCACATACAGACAAAACCCAAAGAAATTCTCATACATTGGTCTGAAGTTACACATTTCTTAGTATTTAATCTCTTATTGGTTATCATTCCCTTCACCTTCAGTGCTAATTTGGTCCTCTCTTATCAATCTTCTTCCAAACCAGGCATCTCTGAACACTTCAGGGGGTGATATTTGGAGTTATGTTCATTAATGTTTATCTCCCATGTGTCTTCTGTCTACTCTCAATCTGTAGCTCATCAGGCCTCACCAGATGAACAGAGTCTTTTAAAGAGAAACTTCAATCCCTCTACGTCTGGGCAAAGGAGAACAAACCCCTCACTAAAGTCACATAAATTTTTTTAAAAGTTGTATCATTTCCAACAATGTCAGCCCTTGTCCCTGGGACACATCCTTTCACAGATGGTAAGAACCATTTGTGTGGACAAATCCAGTTCATCATCAGTCACCTGATACATCTGATTCCTTTTCATTTTTATCAAGGAAATTCAATGTCCTTGGCAAATTGTACTGATGATGACAGTACCATCCTCTCTTCTGGCCTCTGCCAACAACAGAGGCCACGCTGCCCCAGAAATATGGGTCAGGGAGAGCTGGCTGTGTGAGGTGGTGACTTTCATAGGCGAGTACTTTCAGACTGGTTAAGACCAAGTATTGACTCTTTGACATTTTTATAAACAGCTTAGCAAACATGAACTAAGATGTTACAGAAAGAAAAGCAGTAGAAGATCCATGTCATTGATACTTAAATGTGGATACTTAAATGTCGCTTTTAATGTGGAGATGTGGAGAAACCATTTGAATATATTTTTGATTGCAAATCATGATTGAATTTGATTTTTTTCTCTATATTTGATCTTGTCTGAAAATTCATAAAGCCTGTGACATTAGGGAGTAAATAAGATATTTACATTAGAAGAGAAAAATTGCATGTGAATAATGATCACTCATGCCTCTACTCAGATGTCTAAAGACCATTGTTCCTCATTGTTTCTAATGCTGAGTTCTACAGATGGTGGGTGATTTAGGATTGGCAGTTTAAGAGAATTCTTAAATTGGCCTAAGGGACACATGCACTGTCTTAACATCCTAAAGAACATCCCTAGATTTCTCTAAAACAAGATGCAAGTGTATTACTGAACAATCTTTTAATTTTTAAAATATCACTGGTGACTTCATATTCATTGTGCTCTTAGTAAAGAGTAATGAAAGTTTTTTTACCTACTGCTGTTTTTTGTCACTGCACTTACACATCAAGGCACTTAGCCTGTTCAACATTCACACAGTAAACAAGCAACTCCTCTGAGTGCCATGAGGTCTTCTCAAGACATTTCATCAAACATTTATTTCTAGTGGAGCCAGCTGATGCAAATGGACACTTATTTGCTGCTGATCCTGAAATACAAGTTCCAGAAAAAATGTTGGTAGATGAGTAAAATGTCCACACTTGTAAACTAGCGCAGCATATTTTCATTCTCTAGTGTTCAGGTCACTATGGGTGTTTTACTCAATGCAGAATAGTTCCTGCAGTTTTATTACATGTTACCTGTGTAATAACTCATGACCCGAGTAATAAGGAACTCATTAAACCTACTTGCTGCTATTCCTTTACACACAGACCTCCCAGAAGTTTAAGCCATACTTAATGAGTCCAAGTATTTTAAGGGATAGTGCTAAAATTATCTACCATTCTTTTGTATCTGAAATCACCCTTTTATTTTCCTCCACTACATTGCTAGCATAACTAGGAAACGATATATTAACCTAATTACATGTTATTTATTAGGCAGCAAGCAAAGAAGTCATTCAAAGACAAATCCCTGTAGTTATTCATAGAGCTGCTTTGGATGACAAAGATATAGTAAACCGAGCAATGTTTCATTGTATTTACTGCACACTCTTTGTACTAATGAACAATAACCAGCTTTACTTAAATAATGGCTTCTGTTCTGAGTTGTGGTAAGTGTTATACAGACCATATTCATCAAAAGCATGTCAAAGCCGTGGATGACCTTTATTTCTTTTGCTTGCACTTGAAGAATTTGGGTAGCTGGTGAATAACAATGATTTAAAAGGCTTAATAAACATCATGTAAAATAATTAGTGTCTTTAAAAAAAACAACATGCATAATGTACTAGTGGCAGCTCAGCCCCTGAGAAACAAACAGTGAAGATGTTGGCAATTTATTTTTATAACCCTTACCTTTGAAGGAGCCTATGCATTCTCTTTGCTTTCAGTTTGAGACAGGCTTTCTCTGTGTTCTTAAGCATACATTAAATCTGCACCTCAGTGGGAAGAAAACTTCCCATTAACTTCACTCATCACATAGAATTAATGAAGGCTATAAAGCAAAAGAAGTAAATTTGAATATGAATTCACAGAAAGAATGAACTAGGCAAAAAAAAAAAAAAAAAAAAGGGGCTTTGGACTTGACTGTTTTAAGTTGGGTTAGCTTTTATGCGCTTTTTGGAGAAGAAACTGGAACCCTATCTTCTTCCTCTCACATAGAAATCCTACTATATGATATGAAAACACCCTCTTTGTGCTGCTGAAAATTTATGCTTCAAAGATCTGATTCAGGACAAGGCAGTATAAAAATATCCTTGGGTGTGATGGCCAGGTCATCTCCCAAACACAATGCTCAAATACCCTTTTATGATCTAGATATTAGAGAACATGAACTCCAACAGACCTGGTAGAATACTCTTGTGCATTAGGTCAGAGATCTAGTTGTCTTTAAGTTGCTCCAGATCTGACCTGGTAAAAATATACTAAGAATATCTACTGGATAAGACCTTTCATGAAAGTGACAGGTAGGACACTCCAGTGAAATATGCAGGTGCTTAATGTTACCAAGCTTTGAGAGTCCTGGGCAAACACAAGAGAAACATATAAGAAACTTGGCAGAAAATGGCTTGGGGGAATTAATGGTTTCCATGGTTGTACAACATCTGTGTAAACATGGAGGACCTATATTTTGAAGTCAGCTACCTCAATAGCAATTAATAAACCCTCAGGTTCTTTTTTGAAATTAAATAGAGTACAGTGTTTGGCATGAATAACATCTGCTGACCCAGCTTGAAATAAGGACTCTCATCAGTTTGATATCCAGCTTTTGGGGACAGATATTTACAAGTAATTACACTTCTTTCATCCTAATTCTCTTTACATTCTTAAATGAAGAGTTCTCTGATGTCCATTAGCAAAAGAAAGATCCAACTAACTCTTTCTATGAGCCCTCATCTAACTTATTGAAATGAACTTTATGTTCTTATTTTTTAGAAGAGTTGAGTAAAAATATCAACAAGCTGTTCCTAACACTGCAAAAGGAGTGTCCTGTAAATGTAGTCCAGTAAATTCAGTCTAAGAAGTTTATTTCTTATCTTTCTCTTGTCATTTGAGACTTACATTGAGCAAATCAAATTAATTTGTAATAATAAGTACAATTTTCTATGTCTAATTATTTTAGAAACTTACACATATTTTTATAGATTAGAATGAATCATAAAATTGTAAAATGGTTAAGATTAGAGGGATCTTAAAGATCACGCAGTCCGTCCTGTGGACAAGGATACCACTAACTAGATCAGGTTGCTCAGAGCCCCAACATGGGGACACAGGGGACACAGGGTCATGAGGACACAGGGACACAGGACCAGGGGGGTCAGTGCGGGCAGGGCCTCGCCTCACCAGCGCACGGCCTGACCTGTCCCTGCCCCTCACACACACACCAAGCATTTCCAGGCACTAATCCTTACAGTCTCTCACACTCTGCAACCCCGACTGTACAATTACCCAATTCTATCATCAGAGAGCAAAAAGAGGGGGGAAAAAAAAAAAAGGTCGATTAATGCAATGTCACTGATTTTACAGTTTAAAAAAGAAGTCTGGTCTGACATGCCTTCAGCTTTTTGGTAGCGGGAAATATCTCACCGATGAAGACCATGTCACTAGAACTGCTGACATAAAGTGCAATTATTCCATACAATAATCACATTAACTTGATATGCTAGTCATCTCTAACTAACCTGTAGTCATCTATATAATTTCTTGTTTCACCTTTAAAGAAGAATTTGTCTTGACTTTGTCTGAAACGCTGTTTCAGGCTGCTAATGTTGCACAGGCTACAAGCATTAGTGCCATGCTTGGAAGAGAGTTGCTCTCTTCTGAGATTCGAAACATGTAAACAAGAAATTCAGTCCAACAGTGTCTCACCTACAAGCTAAAGTAATTTCATTCACCCCCTAAATTTCAGGGTAGTCTTTTAATCCAGGTCAACAGTAGTGAATTATGCTATACAAACATATTTGCCTTAATTTCTTTGTACCAGTAATTAGGGCAAAAAAATACCCCCACCCCTCTCCCCCTGACCCAATAAATATAAAAAAATGAGGTGAATTCACTCAGACAGAAAGTGTTAGCTGGACTAACAGTGTGCCAGCTACACGAACTATTCCATGTTCTGTGCATATATCACACATACTCCATTTCAACAGTGTTACAGTAAATTTTTATCTAAAGTCATGTAATTTCCCATATCTGCTCTTCTCTAAGTCAGCTTGGAAGTTAGGCAGCTGCCATATAAACTTCCATATTTGACACTTAATATACATGGCAAATAGATCGTCATTAGGGGCAAACCTAAAAGCAGTGCAAAGTCTCGTTCATCTTTCACCCTGCAGAAGGTGTTCTCAAGAGTAAGGGTGAGTGCAGCCCACAGGACACAAAGGAAGACTATGCCATGATAAATGGCAGGGAAGATAGGCCATTTTTATCCAGCATCATGGATGATTAATGCTTGTGAGCACAAAGAGTTACCACTAGGTCCCAAGCACAATGAGGAATGTAGCTGCATTGTTTCAACATGTGAAAAAGCATATAGCCACATTCAGAAACTGACAATGCACAGTGAGACCTTTAGAGGTGTAAAGCTATTTAGAATTGTAAATACCCAGAAAAAGCATTGCTTATCAGCTAAAGAATATAGTAAATACATCAATACTAACTTATTTCTTGCTGCAAAGATATAAGAAAATTGCATTATCATGTACCCAGTAATTCTCCATTGAAATAGTGAATAAATAACTGACAAATTCTACCATCATGTAATTGGTATAATGAGTTTCAGTGGGGCTGAGGTTCTGAGAGTGATTTCTAGCTGGAGTAGATTAAGAATAAATAATGGAAAGTATTGCAGATTAACTCTGACATCACTGAGACAGTAGTCTGACATGATTTTTGTGGACAATTGTTAGAACAGAACAGCTGAAAATACAGAATTCCATCAAAGTTTGTCCAAGAAAGAAATAAAATGTAGATCAGATGCAAAGCATCTTACAAGCTGCTTTACAAATAATAAAAATACAAACAGCCACCTGAAATTAGACCTACAAAAGGTCTTGTTAGTTATTGCTTTCATTTGTTCTGCCAGGTTTTAAAGGATGTTCAGAAATAAAGTGTTATGATAAGCTTGTGCTCCCAGGGACGAGCAGGATGGCTTCTTCATTCAGAAGTTTCAGAGGTTGAGCTCTGCTGTGGTACTGTTTGTGTTCAAGGAACGTTGAGCTGAAAAACTGCTATTCTTCTCTCTTTATGGATCCGTTTCCTTGCTGACTGCATTTTTATCTGTTTGGCTGGATTGAGAGGGAAGTACGTTTCTGTAGAAGTAATCCAGCAAGTGTTTGATATAATAAGTTCAAGGCTCCCTTTTTCATAAAGCAAGATGTAACAAAAATCCTACAAACATCCTAATTCTGTCCCAAATTAAGCACCACAAACATGGATAATACTTGTGAAATTTACAGAAGATTGTCACCGTTTGCATTATACCTTTTTACCAGCAAAGGGTGGTGAAATTGCTTATTCGTTTCAAAAAATAAGCAGTAGATACTAGGGTTTACAGTGACTTTTTTTTCCTCAAAAGTAGCACTAGATCAGACTTCAGGACATCTTTTCAGGTTTCTTGCCTTAGGCTTACTTTCTTTTCTAGAAGCCTATCTGTCCTCTCTCTATTAAAGTTCTTTTAATAACCTTTTTAACATCCAATACTGACTACAGAAAGTTACAGGGGACAGAATAAAGAGATGCTATGGCATTGTGCTTTTTATTTTTATTTTTCTTTTTTTTTTTTTTTAATTTTAATTTTAGGGGTTTTAAAAGTTTTTTTTCTTTTTTCTTTTTCTTTTTCTTTTTCTTTTTCTTTTTCTTTTTCTTTTTCTTTTTCTTTTTCTTTTTCTTTTTCTTTTTCTTTTTCTTTTTCTTTTTTTTTCTTTTTCTTTTTCTTTTTCTTTTCTTTTTCTTTTTCTTTTTCTTTTTCTTTTTCTTTTTCTTTTCTTTTTCTTTTTCTTTTTCTTTTTCTTTTTCTTTTTCTTTTTCTTTTTCTTTTTCTTTTTCTTTTTCTTTTTCTTTTTCTTTTTCTTTTTCTTTTTCTTTTTCTTTTTCTTTTTCTTTTTCTTTTTCTTTTTCTTTTTCTTTTTTCTCTCCCTTAAAAATACTGTAAAAATAGATCCTTATGATAGAAGGGAAAGGAAGGGAGAGGATAATTGGATGGTAACTGTGGTGTCTGCAATGATTATATCCCAAGGGGACAGTTCAAAATAAAACACAGACTCATATTTAGTCAACTGCAGCATCCATCTGACATATGAATGTGAAAACCCTTCTGTGGACAAGTTCATAATCACCCAGGGACCAAGGAGCCCTGATTAGGTGAATGTAGAGATGCAATGATCTTCAGAACAGAGGAGGTTTTTCACATCCATATTGTCAGTTTTCTGTTATCCTGAATAAACAGTCAGACACCAAAGTTGAGAAAAGGTGTTTGAATAAACAGAAATGTGACATAGAACATACATATAAATCAGAGGAAAGGACAAGCAGGATGTAAACGATATAAGAAAATTAGTGACAGCTTGTTGTGGAACAGATTCCTGAACTAGTGACAAATACACAGGACAGGTTGGCTGAGCTTGGGTATATTCTCCTTAATATCAGACTAGCTTATATGGAGCCAGCCAAGCATCTCTGACCCACAGCTGACCTTCTTAGATATTTTATCTACAAATTCTGAAAAACTGACTGGAGCAACGAAATGACAAAAGACATGGAAGAAAAAGATGTTAGCAGCATGTACATTAACCACTGTGAGTTACTGATGATCAATCCATGCACTAAACCAATGCAGTCAAGCATCTAAGTTGAAAAAGGTACATTTACATGTCTCAATTTAAGTGTTTTTCATTAAAGAAAAAGAACTTTAAAAAACCCACAAAGCTGGAAGAGGTATACACAGTACAGAAAAAGTTTGTTTGCCTCTTGTTGTTCCTGTAACAATTCTCCTATCCTTTGGTTTCTTAATTTTTCCAGTGATCTCAAATTAATTTCCTCAGTATCTGCTGCATGATCTCAGACAGTTATTCATAGATATAATCAATCTATAGCCTGACATTATTAGGATGTTTGCACTAGTGCAACAAAAAAATTGAATGTAAGTTACCATTTATGTACAGAAGGAAGGATAAGCACACACTGTAAGGATGTAAGCCACTACACTGGGTGAGCAGTGTGAAAGGAAGATGGAATTGTACCATTCATGTTGCCACGGTGGCAATGACCAACGTCACTCAGAAGGGCAGTTTCTGAAACTGCCTTTGAACATGCCTTTCTCTTCTCTTGGCTTACCCTACTACCTCTCCAAAACCCAGATAAAAATGGTTCACTGGAAAATAATTACCTGGGTGTGCTGGCTGGTCTGGTGTAGTTGTGAGAAGATGATAAGCAAACAAGAGCCAAGGGACTGACTGACATTGAGACAGAACTTGTATCCAGCGAAGAGACAGTCAAGGAGCCTGTTGCTGAAAGTCAAAGTTCAACATCTACAGTACTCTGCAGACCAAGAGGAGTCACTACATCTCCTGGTTACTCCAGGACCCTGCTTCTGTTGTCTCTTCAACAGAAGCCTGCAAGAAGCTGTAAGTCTGGCAACAATCGGGAAGAGAAGCTCTGAAAATGGGATGAAAATAGTTTGGCACTCTGGATTTCCACTGGGAACTTTAGATCACATCCAAGTTTTGAAATCACAGAGCTGCAATCATCTGGGAGGCAACTGATAGAGATGAATGCATCAAAATAGGGAAAATGTAGAGAGGGTTCCACACAGAGGACAAGTCTATCTGGAGAGCTTTGTTTTTAAAACATCTTTTGAAGACCAGAAGGAAGGGAATTTTGAAAGAAAGTGAATGTATCAAGTTCTTAAATATTGCTTTTGAAGGGCTTTAAGCTTCTTAAGTATCTATGAAACTAAGAGATGAGTGAGTACAAATCAACCACCAAAGCCATTTCAGAGCAGAAACATTTTTATTGTCATTAACACTAATCATCATGAAAAGAAAAAAAACCAACAACAAAACCAGTTGCTGATTTAAAGCTGTTTCAGTTAAATTGTACCTGTTTTCCTCTACTCTCAGTGCTGCAAAAGGGAAAGGATTTATTGGCTAGACCCTTCAAGACCTCTTTCTGCTTCACGCGCAGCTTAACTTTTCTTGGGGGTAGAAACAGATCTGGAAAGGATAAGCAGGGACAGGCATCAAACTTGGCTTGTTGCTGGTCTCCCTGTCTATGCTGGATGCCTCTCATTCTGATTCTGGGATACTTCAAATTCAGAGGAAAGATCTTTTCTAAAGCAAATCCTTTTCTTTCTCCTCATCTCAATTCTACCTACATATTTCTCTGTGATCAGTCAACAAGAGAAAATAAAAACTTTGCCTATTGAAAACAAGAATGCAAGAAAAAGAAAGAAAAGCAGCTGCAGAATATCTAAGTGCTTCACTGCACCCCCAGAAGTTTTTCTTTTATTTTGCCCTAAATGCAAATCTAAGTTCTTGTGAGACTGTGCCTTATGACTTAGTGTTACTTATTTTAATTGAAGGTAAACTTTGTTTTGTTGATGTGGGAAGACGTTACACAGAAAACAGGAAAAATTTGACCCAGAACACAAGAGCAAAATGCACAGGAACCTTAAAAAGATCAATATGGAAATTAGAACAAAAGGAAGACCTTGAAATTTGAGACAAAAGAACCCCCAGATATCTGTGTTATACAGAATAAATGCAGCACCTTTAGCATAAGAGTGAAAATAAGACTGCAGGAGTGAAGTCTGGAACCATTCTGGGACCATTCCAGAGACCATTCTGGATATTTGGGAATCCATGGGATTGACATATATGAGAAAGTTCACTTTTGTGCAAAACTGAGACAGCTCAGCACTTTCTTCGTGTGAGGTTGGAAGGGAAACATAACATTAAAACAGCCAGTTTTGTGTTTATGGCTATAGATCTGTTTCTATATATTTTATAGTCTTTGTACTTTATATCTCCATCTCCTTGATGCCTTTGATTCTTTAAATCAATGATGGAAAAAGTTCCAAGTGAGTAAATCTCAAGTAATTTTATAATTCATGTTCATTAAAAGACTTATGACAGAAAAACAGTCTTTATATGATACTCAGTGGAACAAGTTAGACAGGAATTATTGTAAAAGAAATGTTTAATTTCTCTAGTGCTGAATAAACATTACTGTAATGCTGCTCATGTTTTCAGAAGCTGAACTCCCTTTCTCCCTATAATTCTATTCCTGGATGGCTATAATGCAGTAATTTTCAAATATAGCAAATTATATCACAAGTTTTGAAACATGAAATAGTCCAAGTGAGACTAGGAATCTAAGGTAGGTTGTCACCAAGGTCAATATAGACAGTGCTACTCAGCTGTGAATAAAACCCTTGGGAAAGATCACTGTATTAATTTCTATTCATATTATAGCCTAAGGAAGCTATCTAAATCTGCAGAGGAAAAAATGCTAAATATCTTCATCTTTAGGATTTTCTTATTCCCAGATACTTGCAGCTACTGTTTTCCACAAAATGTCTCTAGATCTATTTGTTCAGTCTTGGAGGTCACTGATTCCTGGTCCATGTATCTCACATGGTTCTTGAACTATGCTCAAGAAGTATTAGATACAGTAGGTAATTAGGGAGATACTGAGTTTGCTCATCAGTTCAGTTTTCTCAGATTCATATAGCTCTGCACAGACACGATTCTGAGATTCATGGCAGATACTTTAGCAGAGTGTCATTGCAGGCTCTCCATACACCATTCCTTCCTTCCTGCCACACTGAGTACTCTCTGAAGAACTCACCAAGCATTTTTTTCTGCACAGGGCTCAATATCATTCCCAGACAGCCTTTACAGAGCTACAGCTACAGGCCACCCATCTTGTTTCAAGTGGTTTTCCTGAAGATTTAGGGTTCAAAAGTTTTGAAAACCCACTGATTAAAGATCTCTCTGGTTTTGTGCTAAAGTGCACTAGAGAAGCAAATACCTTTTGTTGAAAGAAATGTGAATATTTTTGATATTTGTTTTCTTACCAGCAACTATCAGAACAGTGCCATTGTATTTGACCCTTAAAAAGCCAGGCTGAACACTGCCAAATAAGAATGCTCAGGAAAAATATTCAATATGACACTGGAGAGGGAAGAATATAACTCTTTATGGTATAAAGCTGTCAGCAAAGGACTGCCAGTAAAAAGATGTTCCTCTTTTACAGGCTTTTCAAATTTTCTCACAGAGAGAAGTGTGGGGGTAAAGGCTCCTAGCTAGTTTCAGAAAGTTCAGTCACATGGATGAAGAGATCACTGGAATGCCCCAGTTATTATTCAGCAGTCTGGTACAAACAATCAGGGAAGAACCACTTCTCTTGCCAGTGGCTGAATTCAACATATAAATATGTCCAGTTCTTTGTACTGCATTAATTTAGACTGCTTCCACCTTTGGAGTTTTAAAATAATGGTGTTAAATCATTGAAATTGCACCTTGCTTTACCTCTTATAAATTAATTTATTTAATTCTGAAACAGGAAAAGTTTGTTTCCTGAAAGACACTATATTTTTTCTCTCTCTCTATATATATATGATATAATAGAAGTGCAAAAATGCAGTCATTTTAGCTTTTTGAGGAATAGGTGTGTACAAAATTTGGGCTTATTCAATGTGAATCACTTGGTAAAAACAAGGCATTAAATGAAAAGTGAATATCAACATTTCTAAGGTGGGTTTGTTGGGTTTTTTTTTCCTATAGATTACCAAGATATGGACTACTTGAACCAGAGAAAAGCTAAAATAAAGAGTACTCAAATGCCTGACTTGAAGTGAAACCCAAGACATGAAATTAAGGCAGTAACCTATCTTCTCAATTATATTGCAACAGATTCTAACAGCAGGGCTAAAAACGCCAGGATCTGGTGGCACGTTTGAAAAACTCATCAAGTCTAGCTTCCAAACTCTCTTTTCTAATCTATTCTCATCTAAACTTTGGTCTTTATAAGACTAAATCTGCCAGCCAGAAAATTAACAAAACAGAAAATTAACAAAATTCTACTTTTTGTCACCTGTCTGATGTACAAACATAATTTTGTATATGAATTAAAATTACACAGTCAAAGAAATATGAAAGGCCTGTGATTTATGCAAGTTGTAATGCAAGATGGAAGCTTTAGAATTATACCAGATATAGTAGGAATACTAAAAGTTAAAAATCATAAAGACAAATAATACAATTTGAAGAGTATTATAACCTAATGTACACATATAATGTTCAAAGGTGCTGTCTATATGTCTATAAGAAATATCTATATATAGAACATGAATAAATAATTCACCCTGACCTCAGGAGACACAAGGAATAAAATCAGTTAATACAAAGGTTTGTTGTTGCTCTTGTTTTTGCACAAAGCAATAAATATGCTCCCTTGCTGGATCTTTACATTATATTTTCTTTACATCTTAAAGGTATTTTAAATCTATCACCTTGAGTGTGATGCATCTGCAGCTAAGTTCTTCCACACCAGCATTTTACAGACTACTAAATTATGTTGCGCAATATTTTGCAGTGTAAACCATTCCCAGACTTCTGGCAGTCAGGTACCCAGTGAAAAGTTCTTGACATGAAGAGAAAGAGTGAAGTAAAAAAATCCCTCAAGCCAACAGCAAATAAAGGTGGATATATTCGAATAACTCTATTATCTTTTCTAGAGAAATCACTGGCTAAACAATAACCAAGCTTAGGAATTGAGTCAAAAGTCATCGCTGAAATTGTTCTGGATTGTTTCTGAGAAAGAAGCATTTCAGGTTCTTGTGGAAAGAACATGAGCAAAACGAGGGAAACACTTTTAGGCTTGGGGATATGACACATTAGAATTCCAAAGAAGACACTGATCAGTATTAGCAATGAAATTTCATTTGCAGATCTCATGTAAAATTAATTTTCATAATTCTCTTAGTTCCTGTCTACTATACAGATTTTTTTTCTCATTATCTACTTTATTACCATATTTGAATTCTCATGTTTGGTGTCTGGGATGAAAAGATGAGGGATAGGCGTTTTACTATGACTCAGAAAAATGCACTCTCAAATTTCAAACCATTGGTCCCACGAACTGAAGAAGAATTCCTTCTAAAAATGTTAGCATGTCACAAAAAAGAGGACAAAGTATTAACTGTTCCACTGAATAATCAAGTTGAGTGAAATTACTGCTAAAGTTATGTAGTTATGTTGAGATATAATATTTAAAGTGCTTCTTATGCAATGAGATTTTCCATTCAAAGTTCACAGTTCAGTTTGACACATTCTTCTAATAGCACATTTAGAAGCTAGAGACAGCGATAATGCCATCAGCAGTGACCCATTAGCTCCACATCAACAAGCAAATTCAGCACAGTCACTCCTACTAAATACACCTGAGTCCTTACACTTAAGTATCAGGAAATGTCTGACTGCTTAGCTAGCAAGATTTAACAAGATTACAGCCCAAGGAAGTGTGGCTATAGGCTGTTGTCACATTCACTCTAACTCATATTCATAATGTCTTCTGATCTATCTCTAGGCTCATGATATGCATAGAGAAAAAACCCCAACACACGGATTTTATTTTTCTGCCAGTTTTATAGCTAAAGAAGAAGAAATGGGATCTTAGGAATTTATGCCACCACTTCATCAGTTTGGGGCGGGCAAGGGAGAGAAAGAAGCCATGTGTAATCCATATCATATATACGTTATATGAGTGATGCGCTTAACCTGAGAGGAATTTGAAGATCTTTGGCAAACCGTCCCTGTCCCTTTCGCTAGGGTAGGAGTATGTTATCAATGGGCAAACAAACTTCTAACTAACCCAAATATGAGCATAATCATGGCTTCCTTCTGTCAGGTCCTTTTATTTTCACTTTACTTTGAAAGACGTACATGAAATTGGAACAACTTGGCTGAATTATGCTGTTTAAACACACATTTTCTCAGAGGGAAGTCACAATTTGTATAGTGTGGTCTTATAATATTTGCTATAGCTGAAAACATGTTAACTGGAGTTATCAAAACAATAGGTAAGCCATAATGTGAACAATTGAAATTTCAGAAGTTTTGGAGACGAGAGTCAGTCAAAACAACAGTAGTTTCCAAGGAGATACTTGGATTATCCATCTCTCTTTGAACCTTAATTATCCCCAAAGTTTACACAACTATATGCATATTTATATATTTATGTAATATTCAGGATTCAAAATACAAGATGAAGGGGGGAAGGGAGAGAGTTCTTGTCTGTTAATACAATTTTTTTTCCAATGGTCCTCAGCTAAATCACATGAGAAGCAATTAAATCGAGGGAGGTAGACTGACAAAATCACAAATATACCCATTGTCCATATTTCAGAGTACTTAACTTTTAATCACATGAGTTTCTAGCCTCATAGAAGAGAGTAAACCCAGAACGCTTTGTTATTGCTTCCTACAGGGCAGTTACACACAGGCATGAAGTTTCAAATCTTCAGAAGTAAGTCGGACATGGAAGTCCTATGTGAAACATTTTCATTGATAAAAGTTCAATTACTACTTATTTTCATGGCCACCTGAGCATATACGATTACTCAGGAATCTAACAGATTTTGAAAGCTCTGCCCACATATATGATGTGATTTCCAGATATGTTTCTTCTCAGGAAGGTAAAAAGAGCAGACACACCTGGTAAGATGTATAAATATCTCTTATCTGCACATACTCCAGGTCATTATTTCTGTGACCCTAGAAAGCCACACAAAATCTTTGCTGAGAAAGTGCAGAGTGGCCATCACAACCATTTAAATTTGCCACAGTATTAGAAGCAGAAAGGAAACAGATTTAGATATTGATTCAGCAACTTGACAACATCTGAGAGCAGGCATTCCTGAGAACCCCAAATAGATTTTGGAAGCGTCCACAATTGAATATAAATGTTTCCTCCAGTGTGGCAATGTTTGTCAACACAAAAGGTGCCAACTCAACATTTTTTTTTTTGTAGAAAAAGAATGAATTGCTTTTAGTGTGCAAATGTCCATGACTCTGGTGCAAAAGGCAGCACTGAGGCCACACCTGAAAACATTCTTCAAATGTCTGATTTCAATACCATCGAGCATTTCCCCTAATTTTTGGAAGGTAGCTATCTGTCCTAGACACAGTTGAAATTCCCAGTCAAATGAATATGCTCTTTCAGTGAATTAGGGGGGAAAAAACCCAACTTAATTATTTTCCCAGATACTTGAGGAAAACGAGCACATAGTTATATATTTGGCCTGCCTTCGAGCTAGTCTTTCCTTGAAATGAGCTTTTAAAAAAACTAAGCAGTTCTTCAGAAGAGAAGTTTTCTATCTGAGACAAAACATCACATATCGTATGCCCTGAAAGCCTCAGAAAGCCAATATCCTTTGCATAAAGTACTGAAGAAAAATAATTTCTACAAATTTATTATGAGTATAACTGGCTCAGTGTGGAAGTTTTGTGGCCAAGTATTAAGTAATTTATGTTTTCTTTTTTCATGCAATGCAATACTGTTGATTACCTTCAAGATTTAGACTGCTACTGAGGGCAAAGTTTGATAGTGAGAGGGAAAAAGAGCTTTGCTGCTTCATGTGGGAGAAGGATTCTTGCCTTTGTCAAGCTGGCAGCCTTGCCTTTCAGCACACGCTCTGCACCACTGACATTCAGCGGCTGCAGGAAGAGATAGATCATCTGAAGAAGCTGAGACAAATATTTGATTTGGATGATTATCCTGCAGGTGTCTCATCATCACCATGATGCTTAGAATTACTAATTATTTTCCTTCCATTTATCTGTACCTCGCTGTGAATACATACGTTGTGTTCTAGGTAATTCAGTTTATTTTGATCAACATGACCCCTTGACCACTCTTTCAAGGACAGCCTACTAATGGGGAATACCCTGTGCTGGACGAGACAAGGAATTCTAGGGGTGATCCTAAGAAAAGAATTAGTTCTTCTCATTTCCTATTGTTTCTTTCCATCTAATACTACTTAGTAATCAAAATGGGGTATCTCTCAGGTTTTCGCAGCCCATTTCAATGAGCCCCACACGTGTCTAGCCTTATCAGCTCCTGAAGCTGTGCACAAACAAACATAAATTAATCAGGTGGTAGCACAGGTATTATTATTTTTAAAAGCTGTTAATAGTATGAATTGTATTGTTTAGTTGTCTGCACTCCTTGTCTGGACTGGATCTCGCCTGCCCCTTCATAAAGGTCAAAGAGGGTGCAATTTTGTGCACAGATAATGAAGGCAATTTTTCTTCACAATACTCCCCACCACAATCTGCTTTTCTTCTAGGTGACACTATAGGCACATAAAAAATAATACTTTAATGGTATTCAAACAGCTAACCATGTATGATGTATTGGGTTAGTTTCTGCAAAAATAAGAAGGGAGTTTTGTTTATTTATGGAATGTCTGAGTGCAAATGGAGGTACAAAACCAAACTGTTAACATCTCACCTCATTACAAAATCAAGTTAAATTTCACATGACAGAAACTAATTATGCCAAATCAGTCTTTTTCCCATTAGGAAACACACACTATTCCATTGAAGAGTGATTAAGGAGACAAGGTTTCACACTGACGGAAATTAAAAATATCTTCTTACATTATTTCTTGATATTTGCTAGGTAATATTCTATTCTAGAAAGATTCTTCTTCTGCTGCTTTTCAGCTTAGAACAAAACCAGTTTTGATACTGGGGTAGTCCCCACAGGAGGGAAGCTGTGTTTTTTCAGTCACTTCTGAAAATTACGTTTGTGGGAATGCAATACTGTTCATATTTCTGTGGATGTCTCTGTACAAGTTTAACAGGCAGAATGTTTTTTACAGAGTAGTGACACATTATGTGATTATGCCTCTGTGCATAATTAAGTGCTTACAGTATAGACATATTACTGGTTTTCTAATGTCAGGAGCAGGAGACTCTTTGCCAGGAATTGAAAGTGCTTCACTTTAGCAATTAAAAAAAAGTGCCATACATGGCTCTGTATTCAGATTTTGCATGTGCTCCAATCGGGCTATTTGAGAGTTATGAGAGTTACAAGATAAACTGTGGCTTCCCAGCAGCCCATCTAATACCCGAAATCATATGCTTAGACAGCATACAAGAGTTTGTGTTCTATTTGTCATGAATATGGGCATGATACAGGCAAGAACACACACCCTTTATAAGCCTCAGCAGAGGAAAAAAACAGGCAACTATTTTTTTTCTGAGCAGGCACCAAGTCTGATGGGAGACACAGGTGCTTGGGCCATGCCCTTCCCTATTTACAGGCTGCACTTGGTGCTCTCAGCTATTGCTCCCGCTGCTGTCAACCCGCAGCACTTCACTTTCTGTCATTGTCACCCTGTCTGAGTGACTCCTGAAATGCTGCTTCTTCTGCTGCCCTTGTGCTACTGCCCCTGCCAAGACAGCCAGAAACTGGCCAGTGAAGGAGGCAGAGCAGCAACAAGTCTGAATTGGGAATGTGTGTGTGTGGTAGAAAAGGGGTATTTCTTACTGCAACAGAGTGCAAGGAACAGACTAGTTAGCTCCTCCTCAGGCAACGGGACCAAGAGCACGTGCTATCCTGCCTCCCTGGGACTCAGCCTCCAGCCTCTGTTTTTCAGGCTGGATCTCTGATCAAAGATAGTGGGGCCTTCAGGGAAGTGGCAACATCATAGCTGTGAAATACAGTCTTAATGAGATAACTTGAAGGCATTCTGCTATACAGGAAAAAAGAAAAAAAAAAAGAGAGCAATGGTTTACCTTGCCTTCTAAACTAGAGTAGGATGTTTAGCATCCTACTATGTTTATGCTAAAATAATGCAGAAATAATAAAGCCAGCATAGTTAAAAGTCCATCAGTTCCTCTCTTAAGGTTATATTTAGATGCAACTTAGACCCACCAGAGCTGGCTTGAAAGGACACCCAGGATTAAAGTGTATTTGTTGACTGAGTCATGAAAGGCAATCAATAATAGAAGTCAGTAGTAAAAAAGAAATAGCATACTGCCATTTGGAATAATGATTCAAGGTGGACATGGATCAGACTTAATTCCATCATTTTAGGAATGGAAATATTCATTTGTCTAGGGAACTCCTCTTTATAGACTGCAAGGTAGTAAACACTAGAAAGCAGAGATTTACAAGATCAGTATTGCAAAGTGGCCACTATTAACTAATCAGTTTTATTGTATTTGATAGATTTTAAACTGCCCAAATACTTACATCCCAATACTCAGAAATATCTTCTTGCACACCCTTTAAGCAGCAGAGAGACTAGGAGCACGATAGGAGGTACAGATAAAAGTCCTCACTCTTAGCAGGGACAGGTTTCTGGCAGCTTGACTTCTTCCTAACCTCTGCCAGGCCCTGTGGCAGGCAGTGCCAAGTAATGCTGCAAACAACAAAAATACTGAAGGCATGGTCACTCCTGAACAATCCTGGTTGCCAAGAGAGGCAAAACAGTATTTTACCATCTATTGAGGGGAATAAATAACCTACAGCTTTTTCTGTCCACCTCTATGACAGCCACAACTGCTTAATTTCCTTGGGCACACACCTGGGTGGCCCCAGTTGTACACAGCTCTCTGGGTGTAGCCCAGACACAGCAAGCAGATTTTGACCAAACAAGATCTCCATAAAGATCAACTCATGTATCAAGGGCACGAGGAGCAGGAATCCCAGACCATGGCTAGTAAGGATTTAGAGTAGGTTTGGGTATTCTTCTATGCTCTCATTCTAGGAAGGCAGCTTTCATTTCTCCTGTCTTCTAAGCAATCTTCCTTCTGTCTAATTTCCTTCAGCCTAGCCACAAAATCTCTTGGAAATGCTTTTCTCAAGTCCTCAGCTACCAAGGTGATAATATGTATACATATACCTCCCTCACCTACTATATTTTATATAGGTATTACATGTATCCCCCACATCAACAAGTGAAAAAATAAAGGTAGAAAGATACTGAAGTAATTAGTGCTCTACTGTAGGGTGGGCACAAGTCTGGTTATAAGAGCTGTAATTTTTCCCTAAGTGCAAGAAGACCTGTATGTTAAGTATAAAATAAATATTTTTCTTTCTTATTCATAGTGTCCAGCTTGAAATATCATTTTAATTCATTTTATTCAAACTGAATATAAACTAGACATAAGAGAGAAGGGTGAGATATACTAAAATTAGACAACAGGAGTTAGAAAAAAAACATTGACATCAACCCAAAATAAATCATTTAAAATTCAGTGCCATTCAGGAATCTAATAACTAAGCACACAAAGATAGAAGTATTTAAAAGTTAGGGCTTATTGAGAAGTAAAAATTAAGATAGAGAAGAAAAATGAGATTTTTGAATGTTTTTTTATTTTCATTTCTCAAAACCTGTTTCTTTTTACTACATTCCATGCTAAGAATGTTATGGAACTTTAGAAGTATAGAAGTTTTACTGACAAAAAATTTTTGTAAGTAATTTCTTGGTACAATTTTTATAAAGAAGGAAAACTCATAAATTATAATTTCAAAATTTCATGCAATAGCAGGAACTGATTCAAAAGCATTTTCAGAATATGCAAATTTGGCCTAACATAATTTCTTGTGAGACAAATAAATATTAAATAGGAGAGGCCAAAGAACAAAATAAAATCAGGGAGAGACCTGATATATATATATAAAGGCAAAATGAGATTTTTTAATTCATGAAGAATGAATTCAGAGGCACATAGAACAATTCTGAGAAAGTCAATTGTCAGCTCAGATTTATTCTTTCAAATAGCATGACAGCAGGAGAAAACAGAAAACAACCGAATTTCAGAAAGGTCTTTTGTCTATAATCAATTTGAGGAATACATCACTACAGTATCTCATCAAGGTCTGGAGCATGGCTAGTTAAATGGTTAGTAAGCGTAGCAAGAAGTTATATGCAGTACAAACATATTCTTAAAAAGACAAATTTCATGTCAACTACATCTTTTTTACTTTTTATCTATTATTGCCAAAGAACACACAGGGTTTTTTTTTTTTTTTGCAAATAGGGAAATAACAATAACTGTACTTCAGTGAAAATGCCATTTTCTTTCTTTTTATATATTTGGTTTGTTGAGATCTAAATAAAATTATCTTCTGACCTGAAGCAAGACATTTCACATGCTTTCTTCATCTATTTTTAATAAAGCAATGCAATGTAAATGAAAAGAGAGAGATAGTCACCATTCCAGTGAAACCATGGAGAAGAGGAGAAAATTATGATAGTGGGGTTGGATGAAGAATTTACTCTGGCTGCTGTCTGAGGAGAAAGGAGGTGGGAAGGACCCACCAGTTAAACACCACATGATAATTCTGTCTGCCCGCATCTCACAGCATACTGCCTTCATAGTGGGGGTGAAATTACCAGCTACCAGGCCCTCCTACCTCCTGTAAATGTAGTATTTTTGGACCTGTTTGCATCTCTCATATCCAAGTCTCCATTAATTTTACTGATACAGCCTGATCTCTTCTCACAGAGCCAAATGGCAGGTTTAGTCAAAGATATTGCTGGTATTGAGAGGGCCAGCACACCGTATGAATAACAGGGCAGGCAGAGCTCCCAAGCTGCCCTTCCTTCCCTGTATTAGGGTCTGCAGTGATGTGCATGGTGTGTTCTTGGATCCTCAGCATAGGGTTTGTGAATGGCAAAAGTTGGTAGGAGAGGGTGGACATCCTTACCCAGAAGAAAGGGAGAGAAGAAATAAGCCTTCAAGATTTTGCAATTTCTTTGGTGTGGATTTGAGAACCCCAAACATTTGGGGTTTAATTTTTTTTTATTTCATCCAAAGATGAGACAGGCATGTCTGTACAGCTTTCTCTCTCTTTTCTGGGAACATTTGGAGAGATGACAGGCATATCCAGAGTGTCATCACCTTGTCACAGCCAGCAATAGCTTGGCTAGCAGAAGGCAACACATCATCTCCAGCCCAGGTCTTTCTCCTCTGTGCCCCACATGCTGGATGCACCACTGCTCTGGTGGCAAGGAAGAGCTCCCCGTGAGGCTGTCCCAGAAGATTTCAGAGTCTTTGGTGGTCTCCTTCCTCCCAGCTGCTAGGCAGTGCTTTTTTTGACCTCCAGATGCCAAGAAAATGTTTGTACTTGGAGAGCAGATGTGATTCTGGATGAAAAACAGAGTGGCCCAATTGGTATACCAATGGAGGATAGTCCAGCATTGCCAAAAATGAAGCCCAAGAGCGTGGTGGAGGAGGGAGGGAAGTGCCCTTTCTGGGCATCCAGAGCCCATAAAAAAGTAGGCACTTGGGGTCCAGGTCTCCTTATCTCAGAACCACAACCCAGAGTGGGGGGAGAGAGAAGGGGCAATTGAGACCCCCTGTGAAACAGCAGTGGGCAGACAGAGACACCTGGAAGCATGTCCACAAGCATGCCATTTTGGGAGCAGGTGGGCTGCCAGTACAGCACTTACCAAAGACCTGAATTCAAACGAAAAAGAACCCACACAAATGCTCTTGTGCTCAGTGGCAGATGACCCTGTTTTCCTGTGCTCTCTCTATGTCTATTGTTTAACAGCAGATGGGGAAACCGGTGCAAGAAAGTCAATCTTCTCTCCCTCTCAGTCACCTCCATTATTCTCTGTCTGATGCAAGGGGAACAGCAAGAGTTAATGAGATGTGTGGAGTGTGTGTACTGTGTGTGTGGAGTGTGGGGAGGGAGGAATTTAAATGAAATGTGGAAATAGAGGGGCACTGGCGTAGCACGCAATTCAAAAACAACTTGTTTCACCAAAGGACTGTTTGCAAGGTCCAGCCATGCTAATAATAGCCTTCTTTCAAGCTGATCCTTTAGTGGGGAGAAAAGGGACAACCTGATGCCCTCAGGGAGAGTGTGTGATGGACGAGGGGGAAATGAGGACGGGGGCTGAGTAAAGAGAGGCAGAGAGGCAGGCGAGTGAAGGAGGGAAAGAGGGAGGCAGGCAAGGGAAGGAAGGGGAGCAAAGGGGGAGGAAAAAAGAGAGTGCAAATCCAAATGTCGATTTGTAGACACAGTGAGGAGAGCCTGCTGGCTGACAGGCTGATTTATTGGATTCTTCCAGTTAATCACTGCCGGCCTGTGGCCAAACGGATCTCCAGCAAAGCTGAAAGGCAGCTGAGAGAAACAGGCTTATAAGCATAAAGCCGCATAATGGTGTTCAATGAAGTGTGAGACTTTTAGTTCAGTCTCAGTGAGCCGGCCACATTGCCGGAATGTCAAAGAGGGATTGTGGGTGGAAAAATTATGGATTTAAACTGCTAGCTGTAAATGAGGTCAATATGTCTGGTTCATAAACAGTCCGAGGCTATTCCAAGAATGCAGTGAGGGGGAAAATTAGCGTGAAGCCAACACTGTAGACAAACCTCATTGAGATATAATTGCAGCTATAAATACAAGTGAAAAGCTTACTGAGTGCAATAAAATATAGACATGGTTTTTTATCTCTCTCCCCCCCCTATATTTCCTTCTTTCAATCTATGCATTTGTTAAGTGTTGTGCATCTATAATATTCCCCCCCTCCTCCCTCTCCTTTTCCCTCTGACACCCAGTGTTGAAATTAATTGAGTGTTCTTGATCTCCCATTCCATTTTATTCAGGCAAGATTGGAAAAAATCAAAAGAGCACATCTAAAGCATTTTCTTCCCTTTTGCTTTTCTATTTGAATCAGGTTGAAATGTGTTAGAAAAAAAAAAGACATTGCAACTTTTTTATATCTTAAAAAAATGCAGTAAAATGTCTTTTTAAACTAATACATCTGTTAGATCATTTGAATCTCAATTTAATGAGGTGACATCAAAGGCAAGTATTGGATCCTATGGTGAGTCTCTTTCACAAGATACCTGGTCTTTGCTCATGAAACACTGACTTTAAATTAATGTGATGTTTTAGATTTTCTTTTTTTTTTTTTTTTTCCCTTTGCCCTGTAGGTCTTTTATTACTGCATGGTGGGGAGAGGAAGCAGCACCAAAGGACAGGAGGACAGACACTGAGCAATATGCCTTACCCAGTTTAAAACTGATTCAGTAATAAATTGAAGGCTAATGGCTATGGTCAGGCTGTTTTTCCCCTAAGCCAATTGATTTAAATGGCAGTAATTTGGCCAGCAAGGCTAGTCCTGTTTAAATTAAACCCATTAATATAATAGCACCAGTCCTGAATTAAATCCATCTGTAGCAGAGCCTCCACCGGTCAGTGGTTTAATAACTGTCCAGGGATGTCCTGAAAACACCCACATTCATACAAACATGAGTCAGAGATTAAAACCAGGATCTAGGAAACCTCCTGTTTCACTAGGATGTAAGAAGCAGACGTCTGTTATAATCAGCAACAGGAAAACCACAAACCTTGATTCTTCTTCTAGAGGCATAATCTGCAACTTCTTTATATATGCTTTCACAAACTCCTGCCCCTCCCACTCCTTTTCCTTACCTTGGCACTTACATTTAAATTCATTTGCCTAATGAGCTAGACACATGTTGGCCAATGTAAAGAGTTTCATAAAACACTATGTGGAGCAACAAACTCAAAAAAGACATTGAAATGTCATTTGAGGATTAGCATCCAATATAGAAAGCCTATTCTTGGCAGAGGCCTTCACAATGTGGTTAGGATTGATCTTTTGACTTCCTCCCCTATTGTTCCTGATTCCCACTGTGGCAGGCTGCTATGTATTATGAGACAATTTCTTTCCTTACTTGAAGGACTATGCAGGATTTTCCTCGGACTTATTTAATGTCAAGCCTCGCCTGTGGGAACTACAAGATGCAAGTCTTCCACTATAAAGAAAGCATCTCTGTGGTTCAGTCACACCTTTGTGAGATCAAGAGCACCTTCAAGGTAGTTCTTCTTTTGAAAACCGCCTCATAGTTTTCCTCTTTTACAGGCAACTCTACAGCATCAGAGAGACTGAGTTTATATATTTTGCTTGGTTATATCCCACTGACTTACTTATGGCTGTTGCAACTTATGATTCACCATGCTGGACATCTGTCAGCTTCAGGTGAAGTTGTTGGCTTCAGTAGACAGATATTAGTGTTGAGACTTGCATGTAATAAATATTACATTTCTGTCTGAATTTAGGTTTGCATTTTGCAGTGGAGGGAATGAATGCTGTTTAGGATCAAATAGCATCAGATATACTCTGTATCCTTGTGTGTATATAGCTGGAGAACCCAGGTCTTATAATGCCTATCAAGTTTTTAATAATTTTTCACAATTCCCTACCTCAGCAACTCTGTACAAACAGTAAAAAAGAAAAGACTGTTTCATGATGGTCTGTGCCAAATGATCCTCCAGTAATTCTGTCCCAGAACCAGATGCTCCTCTGAACTAAAAAGAATGAATAGCACATCCTCAGCTTTTGCCTAGACAGTACTCATAAAGTTGCCTCAGTCTGAGGTTGCCTGACATTTCCCATTACAAGTCCCTACTTTCAGTCACTTACTACTTTATTTAGCTGAATGAAAAAATTCTGTATATCTATGAATATTTATGGACAGTAAAAGACGGTAAGGTCAAGAAGTTTTTCCATTTGGGCTTTGCTGTATTTTTTGGGAGCATAAAGCCTTTTACATTGTTCAAGCTACAAAAAAACCTGTGGAAATAGCATTAGCCATATGCTTAGGTCAGATAAGTTTTGCATATGTAAAACGCTCAAAGAAAAGCACATGAAAAATACTGTGAGCAAGAGGGACAATTTTTTGATTGTTTAGCAAACTTGGTCTGTCCATGCTCTCCTTGACTATAACAGTGTGAATGCAAAGCCCTGATAATACTTCAGCATTGCAAAAAGCCCAGTTTCATATACCTAATCAGAGGCAGAATTTGTCAGAATGGGTGCAGTCTTGAGCTAACCCATGTGCAAAATTTCCAGTCTCCTCAGAGTTTGTGCAAAGCAAACCTATATCTTTGAGAAAGAGACCATGAGCCATAGACACAGAGCCATAGACTGTTACCTTAAAGAAGAAAGAACAATTAAATAAAATGAGCAAAAAATAATTGAATTTAATGTATAATCTTATCCCAGAATGATCACAGAAATAAATGCTTCCACAGAATTTTATGAGTCATCCATAATTCTACAGTGCAGGACTCCCCAGTCAGCTCAGAAGTCTTTCTATCCCACAACAAAGCAGTTCTTAAAGTAATCACCTAAGTCAACATCTGGGCATACATTTCCAGACCCATTTCCATTGGACAGTCAATGTGACTTTCCAGATTCTTAGAAAATGGAGTTGTATGTAAGTGTGAGTTTGGAATCAAGAGCAACCACAACTGGCTGTAGTTCATATGCTTTGGCTGATACTTTTTACATCATTCTGCTCTTAAGCTTCAGTAGCTAGATCAAGACTAAGGAACTGAGGGTTTAATAGCCCCTTTGAACACAGTCTGCAAGTCACATAAATATACACCACAGGTATGTATCCCAGTAATAATTTAGGACAAAAACAAGGCAGATGGCTTTTAGATGGAGCCAGGAGATACATCTGGTCCATGCTCATATGTTCTTGCTATGCTCCTCTGTTTTATTAAAGTTAATGTAGAAATCCTGAAAATTATCAACTATGGCATTTTGCAGAAATTTATGATCATCCCATAATCAATCATTAACAAAGACAGATACCAGAACATGCAAAATTCAGTGAATTTTTTGACTTGTTTCAGTTAAAAATACATGATCTTGCAATATAAAGAAAAACATGAGATTTTTCTACTTTCTAAGCTATAATTTCTCCCTTTTTAAAACCATCTGTATATTACACTTTTGGAAAATAAATAAAATTATCTGTAGGAGATGTGAATTATCCTACAGCAATGTAAGTCAAGACATTTTGGGACAGACCTTTTCTGTAAAATCTGATTTTTAGTTTTTGAGTCTGTTTTGAGAGTGACGGAAGAACAGTGGTCTTCTGTATTGGTAACCCCTTGTATAAAAAGAAAATGGAAATTACATCCAATGCATTGTCTTCTTACTGACATTTTGAAACTTTTCTATTGTTATGTCAACTTTAGTGGATTTTGGTTTGAAAGCCTTACTGTCAACAGTGACCATGGGGGTGTAAAAGAGTTAATAAAAACACAAAAACATGTAATTCAAAAATATTTCAATCAAACCATTGAAGAGAAGGAAATTTTTAAGCATTACACAGAAACATCCAGGGCAAGAAGATATAAACTGAACCCTTTTATTTGAGCCCTTTCCTCTACTTGACTACTTGACAAAGAAAATAACTGTATTTCTTAGAGAAATCTTTTGTAAACAATGGTACAGTAAGTTTTCTTTGATTGAAAAGGTCCTTCTTTCTTTGCCATTTTCCTGAAATCCAAAGTCCCAGTGCCTGCACCTATTGTAAGCAGAGAAGTCAATACAACGTTCCCACTTTCCTTCCCATCTTACAAGATCCCAATGAATGCTAATCAAAATACTGTAATGACCCCACTGATGTATCTTTGGGCATACTTACCACCCACATAGCCTATCACAAGCTTGCCAAACATAAGACATCGTAGTATGCCTCAGACTTACACCACTGGTTTAAGACGCCATTGGAAGCTGCAATATCTCTTCTTTCAACTGAATATGGCTGAGAATTTGCTAATATTCACTCAGTTCTTGGCACTCAGTCTTCCTTAGCTGATGGATGTTTTCATAGTTATGGAAGCCCATGAAAAGCTTTTGAATAAAATTTTAACAAAAAGAAAAAAAAAAACATGTCTTGCTAAAATATACCTAGGACACTGACAAATTTACAGAAAACTGTACTTCAGCATTTGGAAGACTGTGCCATCAAATATCTGTTATACTCATGTGTCCTGAATGAGTTTAATATTTTATAGTGAAATTTAAAATAAGACAGCAACCCACCTCAAGAACTCAATTGTAATTCTGGTGGGCTCTTCTTCTTAAAATGAATTTAGTGCACATGAAGTGTACTGGATTCACAGGAAACAAGAGCAGTGAACAAGAGCAGCTTTACTTCTATGCAATGAGTGTGGTGTTGGTATTAGAAAGTCCCCTGTCACTCAGAGTTTTAACACGCAAGAAATTACCAAATGAGGAAATGATGAATTCTTTCAAATGTTAGCCAGCATTATATTTACCAAAAAAATTAGAGAAAAAGGGGGAAAAAAGAGCAATTCACAAAGCTATTGTCATTTCACTTTCAATTTATCAGTGATTGTGTCATGAAATGAAGCAATATAAATGATAATAATGTGTTGTTATGATTCTGTGTGTCATTTGCATTATATGACATTCCAAATTTTTCAATTTGAATGTTGCTTTTTGCTCCTGTATTGGCAACTACCTGCTGGCTGGGTTCCCTGTAAAAACACATCTTTTGGCCAGTCTTCAGTTAAAATTATTAATTCATTTATCATAATGGGTTACCTCAGGCCTATATAATTATGGGAATATAACCAGACATTAAAACCTATACATGAACATTCTGTGTAGTCCATGTATACCTGAAGGTCCACACATGAGCTAGTACTATACACATTAATATATTCTGTGTTGAATGTGTTCATAAATATGGGGTTTCTGATGGCAGGAAGGACAGCATACTTCATTTTCATGAGTTAGGAGTGACTGCATAACTCACAGGTGACAGAGCAAAGCAAAGCTGCTAATGGATTCTGTACAGTCATCCCTACTGGATAAAAATAAAATTCCATTACACTGTCCACCATCACATATTATATTTATACTATATCAGAGACTTATGTCTGTAGAGTAACTAAACTTTTCATTACCCTTTGTTGAAGAAATTAACATCGTTGAGGAAATATAAAGACATACTGCTGGGCTATGTTTCCCACTGGCAGCATCTAAATATGTATTTCATACAAGTAAACACACACATACACCCCATTAATAATGTTGTGTTTTTCCTAGTCCGTTTCTGAGAGCTACTGCAATGAGTTCATCTGTCCCCTGGATATGATGGAATTTCTGCTCCTTAGATTTATACATCTGGGTTTTTACATCTTTTCAGTCTCTGAATGTGATTGTGGATTTGTTGTGGTTTAAGAATAACTCCCTAAAAAAGCAACACAGTCAGCTTACAGTAAAACAGAGCTAGGCCTTTGTCTCTGATTCAGCTGTAGAGGCACAGTTCCCACCTTTACTGCTTAAAGGACAGCAATAGGTAACAGCAACAATTAAGCCAAGTCTGAGCCACCTACATCATCTGGAAGTAGGTCTGTGTTATTGCTGGATAGAAATCATCATGAATACAGTAGCAATCAAGGCAAAATTTTTAAAAAGGCATCTCTAGGTGAACTTTTTGAACAGTATACAATAAATTTTATATAGGAAAATAGTTGCATATACAAGAAAAAATAAAACTTCATCACTTAATACTCTACCCTCAGTGCTCTTTTGCTCATGTCCATCCAAACTGACTGCACTACCACCCACATCAGCAACAAAGCAAAAAAACAAGCCCAGTTTCCATTTCTAAACCTGCATACCTATCTCATCTTATTCTGACAAACTAAATTTTCTTCCTTTAAAAAAATTGTTTAACCTTCATCAGACACTAGTAAGCATTCCAAAAGTGTCATTAAGCTGGCTAACTAGATTTTAGAGTATCAGGGTAGTATATCAAACAAGTTTTTTTCCAATTTTTACATTTTAAAAGGAATCTAATAATAAATACTCAGGTGGTACAAAAGCTCCAGTCCTGTTCCAAGAAGTCAAACAGCAGCTTTTACCAAGTCACTTTTTCTCTTTTTTTGGAAACATGTGCAGAAAATTAAAGCCAGCTCTCTGAAACAACATTTACCACTCTAACTTCAAATTTTTTTTTCAAGTTAAAGGCTTTAAATTTAGAGGTCTAAATGTTTGTAGCCAAAAAGAGTATACACAGTCTTATAAGTCACAGAACTGGTCAGCATAGTACAGTAGGATATATACCTGGCTTTTAAAGTCTCACCAGGAAAGAGTATCCTAAGTAGCTAAGAAGTCATCGCTTTCAAATCAGATAATTACTCTGATGAAACAACTATTAAATTGCTGGATGTTTTCATGGAAAGGATGCTCTCCAGCTCTCTGAAACACTGGTTAGACAGCTCTTTTAGTTATTCACTTTATTTATCTTCTGCTCATAGTATTAGGTCCCCATGACTGTATTGTCTTCTGTGGGTTGTCTCAGCATTAATTTACATGAACATAAAAGAGAACAAAATATTTTTTCTCTACAGATGATTTTTGGACAATATGGAGAATGTTTTAACTTGCACAGGGAAATAAGACAGCTTTTAACCTGGATAATAATCGGCTCACCAGCATGGAAAGATACAGAATACTACTGTGAATTTTTCTGTGGTTTTCTGCATAAATATGTCAATATATATAATCCCATATTCATCTCAGGTAAGAATTGTTCTTCACAATTTCTCACCGCTTACATACTAAAAAACCCAAACAAATGAACAAAAAAGGTACGATGCACAGAATTATGTATGGAATATTGTCTTCTGCTGAGCAATACTCTGAGATCTGATGCCACTCTTTATGGCAAGACTTTCCAAGGCAATATTTAAATAATGTTGCAACTACACAAGTTTTAGTGGCAGCATTTACCTCAATTCTACAGAGGTTCACTGACACAAATAGGTTGGTTGTCTGGCTTCTTGTCTAAGAGAAACAAAAAGTGACTTTCAGCATTCCAAAATATTCATGTGGAGGAATGAAGTTTGGCATAAAAAATTCATCCTTAATCCTTCTTCTTCTTGACCTTCCTTCTTTTTTCTTCTTTTTTGTCAAGAAGTGATTTGGTTTGCAGAAATAGACTGCTTTAATAAAACTGGTTTTCTTCCTTCTACTAAAAGTTTACCTGCGAGAGCCCCGAACATAATAAAATCAGATTATGAAGGCAATCATATTTACTTGTAATAAATCAAATCTTGCAGACATCAGTTAAGTCTCCCTCACTGCACTGGGACAATATCGTACATGCATACATCAATACCTGAGGTGTCAGAAATATATTTCATAAGTTCAGAAAAATTGCATACACACTTGCAACACCATTATAAGCAGTGAATTTGTAATGTGAACATTATGATGTATAAAGTGGCTTTGTTCCTACATTTAATAAGCATCACATGTCAAGCCCACAAACATAATGGAATTTGCTGGTGATTTACCATTAGATGTAGTATATTGTTTTCAGGAAGAGAAGTTTTTCCACACTTTATCAACAGTATGCAATTTTAAGAAGCCATCAACTTTCTCTCCTCTGAATGTACAAGATTCTTTAGATTAGTGATATAAAATAAAATCCCAGCCAGTGGTATACTCTATTAAGTTGAATGAAGGCAGTGCAAGACATTTCCAGTTGCAGACAAAATGTTTCCTTCAGACTATCCCTGCAGAATATGTATCTTTATTATTCTAATTTTGGTATAAGCTAGGATGCTGGAGAAGGTCTCACCTAAGGTATGCTCTGCCAGCCCAGTATGAGAGCTGTGGTATAACACTCACACCAAGGTATTTTCAGGTGTTTTCTCACAACACAAAGTTCACACAAAGATTGACACATCACAGATATTTTCAGTCTAAAGAGCAGAGCAGCAGAGCACGTTTTTCCCCACCTTTTCTCTTTCAGAAATTGATAAAATGAGAAGACTTGGACCCTAAGCCTCTGTTGATACACATTTTTACCGGGCACTTCAGTACTGCTATTAGAAAGATTTTGTGTCCTGGTTCTGGGCAGGCCGGGACAGGGACAGGGAGAGGGTTAATTTTTGCAGTAGCCAGAAGCAGGCATGGCTAGGACCTGGAAGTTATTCTGTACCATCTCAAGTCATTTTCCAGGAATGTGAAGAGAGGTCCCTTCAAGCCCAAGAACCATGACAGAGGGAGCAGTCAGATAGCACAGATTTCCTCCATTACTGATATTGTAATTGCTACTGTTTATTTTCTCATTTCTTTGCTGTTTTCCAGTAATTTTTTCTTATCACAGTATGTGATCCTTACCCTTTGTTCTTCCCATCCTCCTCTCCATACCTGCTGCCAGGTGATGCAGATGGGGCAGTGAGTACACAGGTCATGATTTGGGCTGTTTCACTGAGAACACTAAACTGGGGCATATCATTCCTAAGCCATGACAGAAGGCAAATCGGAATATTTGAACATCAAGCTGACAGACATCTTGAATACTGAACCACAGAAACAACTTTCTGTGAACTATGAGGTAAAAGGTCTTTAACATGTACATATAAAAAAAAAATCTCTGTAGACCTTAATCCTACCAGATGTGTGTTTCCCAGCAGAGCTCATAGGATCAAATTTAATCAGTAGAGGTTCATATTGGCAATGACATCTCATTCTGGTTTTGTTCCCTCTTTCCATTTGAAACTGCCTGAGGGTATGTACGGCTCTGTTCTCTAACTTTGTGTATATATATATATATATATATATATATATATACTTTTTTTCCACTGAACCACATTAAAGCAATCCATTATTTAAAAGAATTGGTAAACTTTATTCCTAGAAAGACACTATCTCTAAACCCCACTTGCTCTAGTTTAAGCCAGGTCTAGATTTCACAGGTATTTGTTTAAGATAACCTTTGGCCATCTATATTCATTGCCCACTGCTCAGCTGTCTCTTGAAGCCACCATTCCTTTTTGTACCTCCTCCCTTTCCCTTCTCCCTACTCCCTTAGCTGTCCCAACACAATCTTTCATCTGGTATAAGGGAGGAAAACATGATTTCAGATGACCTTGAGAAATTTCTGATATTTGTCTGATCATTTTCTCAGCTAGATACACTATTCTGGCATAAATGAGAAAGGAAAGGAGAGCTACCCAAATTGTACTTGTCACCGACAGGAGCGGCCAGGAATCCTTTCACAACTTAAAAACGTCACTGTCTGAAGCAGGCAAACATGGAAGAACAAGCCACTGTGATACCTACAGTTCTCATTTATGTGGTGGGTTCAGGTACAGTGCAAGAAGAGACAAAACACATGAAAATATCCCAGCTTCTGTTTTGAGGCAGTAGATCACATCCTTAGCACTTTAAAAAGGCAAAAAAACCTGTAGGAACAACGGAAATAAAGCCTTAAATATTTTTTCAAGTCTCCTTTTCTTAGTTCATAAGCACTAATAAATTTCACAGCACTCCTGTGAAGTATTATAATTGCTACAAATACACACAATATTTCAGGTAAAATTTAGGGGGTTTGGTAAAAATTAAAATTTCAAAAGACAAACATTCCACGGAAAGACATCAAAAAATTAACTCCATCAGTTCTTAAAAAGTAGCATTTTTGGTTTGGCCTTACTAAGAGTGAAATAAGCAATATTTTTAAAAAGTCTTTCAAATTGTAATGAATTTTTTTTTACTATTTAGCTCCATTTTATAGTGTATATTTAAATCTTCAAAATTTAGACAAAACACCTAAAGAAACATTTTAAGATCTTTTTGATCTAAACTTTAACTCTTTTACTTGTTGGAAATATGGGATAATTACAGATAATAGAATATTCTGAGCTGAAAGGGACCCAAAGAATCACCAAGTCCAACTCTCATATGAATGGCCCATAAGGGTATTGAACCCATGATCTGGGTGTTACTAGCACCATGCTCAAACCAGCTGAGCTAGAGTACTAAAGATGTTGTTATTACGACCATAGGGACTTTGCAAGTGAAAAATCAATATTCATGAAGAACAGAGCTAAAATGATTGAAGTGTCCACCAGTACGATGTAACCAACTCTAGGATCCAAGATCTAGAAATCTTAAATTAATATCAGAAAATGAGGAATATATATACTCAAAGAAACCCTTGGAGAAACTGTGATTCAATAGTCTTGTCCAAGATCAAATATAAACTTAGAGAAATGCAGAATAAGTTGTCCTTCCCGCCCCTTCCTTCTTCTTTATATTCCAGATTAAGTCACCTCTCATATAAATTCTGATTTATCCTCAGAAACACTAAGAAGTAATGCATATGTCCTTTCAGAGGAAAAATGGTTTAGAGCTGCCACAGGCATACAGGACATGGAGAAAATGAACTGACAACAAAGATGAACTTAATAGTTTCATTTTGGTAATCCAACAGATGTCTGGATAAAAAGGAATATGCAAGAGCAGTGAAGGCATGAATAAACTTTGTGTAAAGTCTGAATGGTAAGACATTTAGTCATGCAGTAAAATGGGTGCACTATGTTGGGGTTTTTTTATTATTTTTCATTAAAAATACTCCCTGTTTGCAGCACTTGCCTGGAAAAAGTCCTTTGTTGTCTTAAAAGATCCAAAGACTCCCATTCCTGAGTCATGATATTGCTCTCTAGACTGGCTGAATTTAGAGGAATACTCAAATTATATAGCTGTTGCGAGACAGCTAATTAGAGAGTTGTTTGTCCGCTTCACTCTCCTTGAAGCTGCATTTCCACTTAAACTAGTTTGTGAAGCTTGATGGTGGATGATAGAGGAATGGTGTTTCCCTAGCCTGCTTCTGGGACCCACGTAGTTTGTGCACTCATGTCACATTCAGGTCATATATGAAATCCTGTTCTCAAAATCCCTGTTATGGAAAAGGTGCTATTTTACCCAATATCACATATGTACAATATCCATATTTTAAAGTAATCTGAATCCCCAAATTACCATCAAAAATTTTCAAAAGACCTCTACCAATTTTCCTGGTAGGCTAATGATTCAAAGGGGATGCCAAAATAAAAATATTATATGTTTACCAAGCCTGGTCTCCATGAGCAGATAGCTTTCCATTTTCAGCAGCAGTTAATTGTTCATTTCTATTGACTGTTATGTATATCTAACCAGAAAAAGGCAAAAACATTGTCCAAAATTATCTCAATCTCTGCCAAAACCAGCATAGAGTCTAAAAAGTCTTCAGAATTAATTGCTAAAAAAATTAGAAAAGCTGACTGAGCAGAAGACTGCCTAGGCACACTAAATGCTAGTAGACACTGAAAAACAAACTGATGTGGGTGACCTGAGGTTGCAAGATATCACCAAATGGGTGCAAAGAAGCCCTGCTTGAAAACTGTAAAGCAGTTTAGTGTGTCTATGTACGGATAATTTCTGAGATTAGCAGACATAACAGTATTTTTTACAGGACTGTTTTACACTGAGAGGCCTTACACTCAGGTTAGACATACCAGTAACTTGACTAAGTTTGAGATTATTTTGTCTAAGATGCAGTTGAGCAGATCTACCTCCACTGTTGTCACAGAAAGCAACCTGAATGTTCTCTTGACCTAATTTGCACTTGCTCTTTACCTCCATAATAGCAAACCCAATCCAATTTAGATGAATAATTTAGACTATTTTGTACATTTCTCTCAACAATGTGCTAATATTTAACCAAGCCGTTGCCAGATTACTTCTTCAGACCAGATAAATAATGAATTGAGTATAATAAGTACTCATGTCAACACAACAACATTTTCTCTTGCTTGACATCCAGCACACTTCTTAGGTCTGCAGTGTTGGCTTAAGGAGAGACCAAACTCTGTGCCATAATGCCTTTACAATTCTTGACATTTTTCTGATTCATGGTGTACTAATGAGTCACATGGGTACCTTCTCCCCCCACCCCTTTTCCCCAAAGAATAGGCTTATCATTGCAAAATGTTGTTCTCACCACAGCACATTAGCTTTCTTGTTCCTCTGAAAGATGAAAGCAGATAGTTGTGTTGGAAAGTGGGCAGTACCATCTAATTCCCTCCAGCCAAATTTGTTTGCCTTTTCACAAAGTGGTCAGGCCTTTTGTCCTGTTCTGTGAAATGCAGAGAGAATAAGAAAGGAAAGCCAGGCAGCAAGGCAGAAAACAAAAGTAAGAAAAAAATCTCATTGGGAAGCTATGCTACACAAGAAGTCAAAAGCTGTGGATTATTTTTTTGGAAAAAAGCCTCATGCAAAACCAAATGTCTATGTATTTTATTGCTCTAACAATTAAGGACCAACTGAATTCAAGGAAAATCTTCCATGTCTAATGAACAGTGTTGATGGTCAAAACACTTGATCGTAATCTAACCACAGCCAAAGTTATTCAGCATGGTTGTGTGGATCAAGTATACAACTAGGCTATTTTCACTGATTCCAGCACTAGCAGATTAGAAAGCACTTGATGCAGAACAGGAGAAGTTTTAGGTATATGCCAACACACTCTTCTGGAGGAAAATTACATGGGACCCTAGTTGGATGTGCTACTGAATCTAGTAGTCCGTCATGTAAGTGAGCCAATCTGGAATGTCAAGATTGGAAGCAGCTGGGGCTGCAAGGATCATGCACTGGGGGTCTTTGCAATTCTGAGGGATATGGGTCAGGAGAAGAGTAAAATCTGGACCCTAAACTTCAAGAAAGCAAACTTCCAGTTTTTCAAGGAGTTAAACAGTAGGATTCCCTGGGAAATAGCTCTTGAGGACAAGAGACCGAAAAAATCTTTGAGGATGTTTTCCATAGACCACAAGAGATTGTGATCCTCAGGTGTAAGGAGTCAGGAAAAGAAGACAAGAGACAACATAGCTAAGTAGGGAACTCCTGGTCATACTAAATGGCAAGAAGCAAATGTACAGGCAGTGTAACACAGGCAGATAATCTAGGAAGAGTATAGGGACACAATTCAGTTGTGTGGGGATGCACTGAGGAAGGCTAAAGCATGGAGATGAACTTGCCAAGAGAAACAAAGAATAATAAGAAAGGCTTGTTTATCAGCTACTACAAGAAGATCAAAGAAGTCATAACCACACAGATGAACATGAGTGAAAAACTATTAAGTATAGACAAAGCAAAAGATCGAAGTATACAACAGTGTTTTTTGCATCAGTTTGCACTGGAAACCTCTCTTCCCACACATCTCAAGTGGATGGTGAGCAAAGTCCTTCCCACGGTGAGGAAAGATGAGGGTCATGACCGCCTGAGAAACCTTAACATTCACAAGTGTAAGTTATCTGACGAGATGAATCCCAAAGTCCAGAAGGAATTGGCTGAGGCAGCTGCCAAGCGGTTCTCCCTGACATTTGAAAAATCATGGCAGTCAGGTGAAGTTCTAAGGGGCTGAAAAAAGGGAAGCGTAGTATCCAACTTAGGAAGTGTAGAAAGGAGAACTCTGGGAACTGCTGACTTGTCAGCATTCTCTCTGTGCCTGGGAAGATCCTGGAACAGATCCTCCTAGAAGCTATGCTAAGGCACAAGGAGGACTGGGAGGTGATTCAGGGCACCCAGCATGACTTCACCAAGGGCAAGTCCCACCTGACCAACCCAGCAGCGCTCTATGATGGAGTGACTCCATCAGTGGACAAGGGAAGGGCAACAGATGTCTTTTATATGGATTTGTGTTAGGAGGTTGAACATGATCTCCCACAACATCCTTCTCTCTAAATTGGCAAGAGTTGGATTTAGTGGATGGACTGTTCAGCAAATAAGGAATGGTCATGTCCTGAAAGTAATGGTCAAGGCCTCAATGTCTGGACAGAAATCAGTGACAATTGGGGTGTCTTGGCAGTCCATGTTTCAACCAGTGTTATTCCATGTCTTCATCAATGGCATAGGCAAAGGGATTGCATGCACCCTGAGTATGTTTGCAGATGACATCAAGATGAATGGTGAAGTTGACACTTCTGAATGTCATGAGATTCAACAAGTCCAAACGCAAGGTGCTGTACGTCTGTCAGGGCAATCTCACAGACAAATACAGGCTGGTCAGAGAATGGGTTGAGAGTGGGCCTGCCAAGACAGGCTGGGGGATACTGGTGGGTGAGAGACTGGACATGACCTAGCAGAAAGCCAAACATGTCCTGGGCTGTATCCAAAGCCCCGTGGGCAGCAGGGCCAGGGAGGGGATTCTGCCCCTCTGCTCTGCTCTGCTGAGACCCCACCTGCATGGCTGCATCCAGCTCTGGGGTCCCAGCACAGGAAGGACATGGAACTGATGGAGCAAGCCCACAGGAGGTCCACAAGATAATTAGAGGAGTGAAGAACCTCTCCTGGGAGGAAAGGCTGAGAGAATTGGGATTGTTCAGCCTGGAGAAGAGAAGGCTTTGGGGTGACTTCATTGCAACCTTCCAGCACTTGAAAGGAGCATAAAAAAAGACAGAGAGAGTCTCTTTACAAGAGCATGTAGTGGCAGGACAAGAGGGAATGGCTTCAATCTGAAATAGAGCAGGTTTAGAAATTCTCGTGTGATGGTGAGGAGGTACTAGAATATCTGTGGATGTCCCATCTCTGGTTCAAGGCCAGGCTGGAGGAGGCTCTAAGCAATTTGGTTTAATGAAAGGTGTCCCTACCCATGGCAGGGGGGTTGGAAATAGAGGATCTTTAAGTTCTCTTCCAACCTAAATCATTCTGTGATTGTAAGGTTCTGTGCTACCACTTCATTCCAGTGATATGAGGAGTAGGTTTCTGTTTCTACCCTGAACCTTTGATATCCATGATAATCCAACCACTTTGTAATTGTCCTAACAGGAGCACTCAAGGCTTCACCTGTTCTCTGGGCCATAATCAAAAGAGGTGAAGTGTCACATGGGCAGACAAAGAGGATAGGAGACATTTCATTTCCTGTTTCTTCCATAGATATTGGGTACACTAAAAATCAGTGTAACTTCCTTTCAACATTGAAAGAAATCTGATGTTAAAAGGGTGTAGCATAACATACTGGAAAAATGTGGTCAACACTATGGCAAGAACAAAGAAAATAACAAATACTGCATAGAGATTGAGTTACTCAGAAATTCTCATAGTCTGGCATACCCCACACATACAGAATCACACACAGAATCACAGAATCACTGGGTTGGAAGAGACCTCCAAGGTCATCAAGTCCAAGCTATGCCCTAGCAACTCAACTAAACCATGGCACTGAGCGCCACATCCAGTCTTTTTTTAAACACAGCCAGGGATGGTGATTCTACCACCTCCCAGGGCAGACCATTGCAGTATTTTATCACCCTTTCTGTAAAAACTTTTTTCCTAATATCCAACCTCTATTTCCCTTGGCACAGCTTAAGACTGTGTCCTCTTGTTCTGTCAACTCCACCCTGGCTACAGCCACCTTTCAGAGAGTTGTAGAGAGTGATAAAGGTCACCTCTGAGTCACCTCCCTTTTTTTTTTTTTTTTTTTTTTTTTTTTTTTTTTTTTTTTTTTCTCTTCTCTCAAAAAGGACAAAGGCATACCTAGGAAATTCTGAATAATTTTATTTCATCTTGCATTAATAAATACATTAATTCCTTAATACTCTATGATATATCATCTGAAAATGATTGGAATCAACAGTATGAGAGTTGTCTATTCAGTGATTTTTCAATTGTTTCTTTTTGGTTTATTTTCTTATCAATAGAAAACAATACCAAAATTCTGGCTGAAAGCAGCCACTCATAATTTCACTGTAGAAACACCATAGGGACATTACTTTAAAATTCTTCCTGTCCAGCAGGATAAATTCTGCTTCTTAATGTCACTTTCCTATAAAATAAATGAAACATTTCCTTCCTTTAGGCATAGCTGAATGTCAGAGTGAAAAGTGTAAGCTTACAGAATGAAGTTTTTATTTAACAGAATTCATGTCCTCCTTCCATTAAAATAAATTAACATGATACAGAGTTGGAATACATAAAGCTGTATGAACCAGTGGTCTGTGTCATTCAGACAATAGGGATAAAAATATTCCAAGGAAAAAGATCTGCTGTGTGGACTTAAGGTATGTGCAAGTGACTTTGTCTCTGAAGTGCAGTTAGGAAGGGCTGTTGTAAGTGTTGAATTAAAGTGCTGAAACTAAATGGCATTATTGGTCTGAGCAGGGGGAATTTCAGGACAAATTCAGAGGCATTTATGTATGGCGACAATATTTCAATGAGCTGAAATTTAAGGCTTACTACTCTAAGCATCCACACAGCAAATGCTCTTGAAACAAAAGTGATAACTGGGAACTTGAGCACAGGGTAATTACAGTCACCAATGAAGTAAATCAGCACAGCACTCAGACCTCAAGACTTAAATCAGCTTTCCTGGGAATTGCTCAAACCTTTTACCCAGAAGACTTGCATATGAAAACAATTTGGGAAGCTTACCCTTGCATCCTCACAGCTGTTACCTAGTAACTATCTGCGTGAGTGCTTCCAGTCCATTTTACAGCAGAGCAGCACAGGTTAGCTTAAATGGCTCTGCCAGACAGCCAGAAAGCCCAGGAAAGTCAATGGCATTAACATGTTACCAAGGCATTTGGTGAGTGCTCAGGAAGGAGCACATATGTGGAAAATATTGAATTACAGGAAATTCCAGGGAGAAGTATTTGATTCTTAGGCGCAAATTTCTATTGGTGGAATCAGTGCTGCCTAACTGAAGGCAGTGATTAATTGCTACTTGGAGCAAGCTATCACTATCCATCAGCCATGGGGATGTAGGAGCTGTTTCCGTGCCTTCTGACCAGTGGTCATCTTCATCAATACTAGCTGCTTATTTTTGGAGATAAGCTGTCATTGCTGACCAGCTGCTTTGTACTGTGGCTACTCCTGAGAATAAGCAATCACCATGGAGCAGTATATTATTACTGAAACTGTATGAATGTGTGAATGAATGTATGTATGTGTATGTATGAACTGTGTGAATGAATGAGCAGCAATGAATTTACCAGATACCAGTATGTAACCATGATGAGATAGTACACCTGCCATATCATACTCCTCTCTGAATTTTGTTCTCCTACCCTTTATCCTCCTCCCTACATCTTAGTCCAGCATCCTCGAACTCTTACCCATGCTTTCCAGACTTACGCCTGCCCATATTTGTGCTTCCACCTCCCTAAACTGTGTCCAGCATGCAGAGAGGCAGGACCCTGGGCAAGTCGGTGCCCCTAACTAGTGCAGGACATTCAGCTGGGTGGCTGAGGGCCAGGATGCCTTGCTGGGGGCCCATGCAGCCTGCTGTGCTCTGAGAATGCTCTGGGGGCCATGAGAATGCCAAAGACCCTGCATAGGTGCAGAACTCTGGCCAGGCATACACTGAACAGTTGTTGAAACAACACCCTGGAACAGTGGTGTAGTCACAGCTGCCAAACTTGTGGTGGCAATTGCCTAAGCAGCTGCCCATGAGGGGTTCAGAACCCCAGAGGTGTCAGCCAGCTTGAACAGGCTTGCCTATGATGGTGCACTTCTTCCTTAGGTGGAAGAAGTGTACCATCACTTCTAGACAATATTTAGTACTTGATCTTAACTTCCAATTAATTCACACCCTGAACAAAACACTTTTTGAATGAGTTCTGTTTTAGAGTTAAAACTCTCCAGTATATAGGCTTGATGCTTCTAGGAAATGAACAGAAGGCTTAAAAGTTTGTTTCCCAAGCTAGCAAACAGTTTGGAGTTAGAACAAAAATTTACACAAAATCATATTAAAAAGTTACTGGTGTGGTTATGACCATTGTTTTGTCAATTTGTTATTGCTGTATTAGCATTCCCAGCAGCCATACTTTACAGCAGCCATACTCCCAGCATTCGCCATACTTTAAAGAAAGGAATAAGTTTTGTCTCTCAAAATCTTAAATATAATCGCCTTGGTCATGTTGCTGAATTCTGTCTATGCAGTCCTCACAGCTCTTCTGGTAGACTTGAGAACTCCAAAACTGAACAACAAAATGAGCTTTAGACACTGTTGAAACATGGTGAACATTCTTCAGATAGACATAAAGAAAAGAGTACTGTTTCTTCCAAGGTTGTTGGATGCTTTGCCATTGATTTAATTCTTTGTGGAACAAACCTCTTGTCTTCTATTTGCCTGAGAGTTGTTGTGAACAATGATTATATTTAATAGATAATTGATGTAGCCCAGGTTTTTTTTTTTTTTTTCTACAAGATGCCTTCTAGCCTCTTGAAAATTTTTACTTTGACACTTTCTGTATTTTTGCCTTACTTTTTACTCAAGAATTCAAAGCTCTTAACAGGTTCGTTACAAGTTTTGTTTCTTTATTGTCCATGTTTTGAATTAACTCTTATTCATTACAGTTCTGGCAATAAACAGTATTTCCCTGTTTCTCTTTCATCTTCCCTTTCTGAACTTTGTTACAACAATTCAGACAGAGACAGAGATTGTTTAATGTGATTCTGAAACAGTTTTCTTGGTCAGGATGTAACAGAAACCAGGCTTCTCTACTTGATTTTGCTCCTCCACATACAGAGAACATAAAATCTACATAATTATTTCAAACAGGAACATTAAAAGCATGTGATCTTCTAGTCAAGCACATATTGCTTTCTAAATATTCATACTGATTTAATAAAATAAAAAGTATGGGCCAACTGTGGCTCAAGATGTAGCGAAAAAGAAAATAAATGACTGAGCACAGGTTATGCATTGCATTTCACATACTCTCTTGGTAACAAGAGAGGGTCAAACGTATCTCAGAGGAGAAAGATCACTGACATATTCTACACTGCTGCAGTGAAGAGGTGTCAAACATTTTGTTGCTCGTTAGTTAATGAAACCCATACTCTTCAGGGTACAAGGGAAAGTGAACCCACCTATCAACAGACAGCCCACTGCTGGGGCTTGGATCCCAGCCCCTGCTTTGCCACTGGCCACTGAAGGTCCACAGCATCAGCTGCCCAAACACAGCTGCGTGATGTGGACATGAATCTCTTGATGCTATGGACAAGGCATCAGAGGGAAAAGAGAAACCTTGGTCTTCCCTACTAAAACCACTTTGATCTGTGTAAATTAATGACCGCAGAATCAAAAGTAGCGTGGACAGGAAGTGCCATGGTGGGATGGGACATGACAACAGAGGGATTGGATGTAAAACCTGGACTAATGGCAGAAGAAACAAGTGTCTTCTTTCAATCTTTAGTTTGTTAGGCAAATATAACTGTTCCTTCATAAGAAACTGAGAGAAACATGGCTCAGAAGAAATGTCTGAAAGTACCTGTCTAGGATGTGGGGACTGGTACCAGAATTTTTCATGTTTTAGATAATGGCATTACTAGACGTGCTGTGACATGCTTTTGAAATATTACCCTGCCAAAGTCTATTTTTTGTTTCAGACAGAGTTTGGTTAAAAATGCATGAAAAATGATGAAACTTTTGATAATTTTTTTCAATTAAAAAAAATATTTCATCGCTGAGCAGCTTTATTTGCTATGAACAGATCAGACTAGACAGTGCCACTGCCAATCTCCTCAGTGCTCTGTCTTGTGTTCAAATTATTCCAAAATGGATATATGTCCTTGTACTCTGTGAAATGCCTGAAATGCATCTAGTATCTCTAGCAAAAAAATATGAGGTTTTGGCAGACTATGAATACTTTTTGTTTCAATATGATTTTTAGCCAACTAAAAGAGTCAAAGAATTTCAGCTGGAACTAGACCCTGGGATATTTTCCTATGTGATAATATTGTCAAACTCCTTAACTTTCCCATATCTCTCCAGAAGAAATCATGACTCCTTTAAAATTTTTGATTATCATCCCTTTCTTTTTTGCATATGATCATCCATTGCTTTCAAAAATTGTGAACACTGAATCACTTTGGTTTTTAAATATGAAAATATTTAGAAGCCAAGATGCTGTGTAGAATGCAAAATTTCATGCTTAGAATTAAATTATTGTGAAAAAAACTCGAGAGGAGAAAATGCATCACTGTGATTTTTTATAGTTAGAGATTTCTGATCATTAAATCCTATTTTCCTAACTTTGCAATAGTGTTTAGCAGTACAGATATATTTCTATTGTTTCAGTCGCTTATATTGTGACAGCTTGTCCACTTCTTTCTATACTCATTTAAAACACATACAAATCAGTTTGTATTAAATCCTAATGACACTGTTTTAAACATATATAGAGACATTGAAAATTACTTAAATACATAGATTTTGGGGAGAGATGGATCCTTTGAATGAAAATGCTCTAGTCGCCAAAAAAAAAAAAAGTAACCTTGATTAATAACATTTTTAAATAAAATATTAAAATTTTTAGAATTACTTCTTTATTAATCAGTGCTTTTAAAGAGCCTTCTTTAAAATTCACTTTGCACTGTTGTTTTTTAAAGTTTCTGTACTTAAAAGTTCACAAAGATTAAAGAAGTGTGGGTTTGGGCTGTTCCTCATAAAACTGGCAGACTACAATGTTGTTCTTATTAGGGACAAGGGGGAAATAGTGATCTTTGAGGATCCATCTTATAGTTTGCCTTTCCCTTTTTCTTTTGCTTTTTCTTTCCCATTATCTTTCCCTTTCCTATTTTCATTCCCATTTCCCCTTTCTCTTCCTGCTTTTCTGCTGCTTTTTCCTGTCCCCCTTCCTCCTTTTCCCTTTCCCTCTACCCTTTCCCTTTGATTCCACTTTTATCCCTTTCCTCTAACCTTCTTTTCATCCTCCCTTTCCCTCCGCCTCCAGCTCTGGAGAAGTTTTGACCAAGCCTGGTCATAACAGTGATTATCTAAGCAGAACTGAAAACATTTGCTAATCCATTTATCCCTCATATTTGACAGGTCTTTGAATTTGATCCAAAACTGTACAAGGACAATCCTACACAACATTATAGACACTTTGGCTTGGCAGTGGCTCAAGGTGTGAATTCCTTCTATAGGATCTGGCCAGTTCTTTTCCAGCAGTTACTGTGTAGCATACATGGAGCTGCCAACCTTTTAGTGAGTGAATGACTCCTGAATGTCTGTTTGCTGTGTAGTCTGAACAAACAGAACTGAAACTATACGGTGCTTGCAAGCCGTTTAATACATACATTAATACCTACAGTTAAAAGTATTTTTCTCTTTCCTGGCCAAGTGGCATAGTTTCTATATATAATAAATAGCAAATAGCCGACCCTATGCATATGTGAATGGATGAATAGTTACAAGAAGCTGCCATTCTCCAAGCATCTGTTGGAATAAAGCATTCATTCACGTAGCAAGCAATGATAATGATGATCTTTTGATGCTCTCTGAGTTCAGCCTAAGAAGGCAAAGTGAATTCATGTAGTGAGTAAAACAGGTCCATGGAGACCATCTTGTCAGTCTTGTCAAATACCAAGTTGATGCTTGTTCAACTGTCTTTAAGATTTTTCTGCTCATCACAGTCAAGGTTAATAGAAAAAAAAAGGTAACTTGAACAGTTTCTGCAGTATCTTTCTGACCCCTGTACTGAAATCATAAAGGGTCACACCGGAAGCTGATGGACAGATTTCTCGTGTAAAGAGATTTTTCCAGAAATTATTTTTTGTGACACCTATGTGGGGTGAAGTGGTATGAAGAGACATGGGGGTGTAATTTTTATCTTTTAACTTACTGATTTTGCAAAGCTTGATTTCCACAGCTTGAAGATATCCTTAAGCAGTAGTAATTTGTAGGCTCTTATCCTTATTTTAGATGAATCTCCTTTCACAACTATTCACATAATTCTGCTTAAAGTAATGAATTAAAAAGGAAGAATGTATTAGCAATTAAAATCACGTGCACCATCAGGTTTCTAGTAAAGCAACTAGGAGAAGTAAATTAGACAACCTCTACCTTAATTTGATAATAGACACATGAGGCAAGGGGATTTTCTGCCTAAAATTCGAAATCAGGATGATAAAAAGAGAAAGAATACACATTATGTGTTAACTTTTTTAAAGATTCATAAATAAGAGTGATTTTTTTTTCAAAATTTTATGATGTTGCAACTCCTATATTGAGATTTTCAAAAGTGCACATTATTGAATATGTTTGTAAACATGCAACTTACCTCAATGCATAAATGCATAAAAACAGGCAAGAAGGCGCTTGTTGTCCCAGCTTCCTGAGGATCCCACTCATAAGACTACCTCCAACTGACTTCAAACTACTATAGCTAGCAAGTACTGTCAATTCTAAATTAATTTTTCTTACCTTTCCTGCTCCCTGATTTTGTAGTCTCCCTTTGGCAACAACCGAAGATGCATGACTTTGGTCTCCCAAACCACATCTCCTTCAAGCGGTGAATCTCATCACCCTTATTCCTCCCAAACTGAAACCAAATTACCTTCTCAGCACTGGGTACGACAGACCCAGACTCTCAAAAAGACTCCCTGATCCATCAGTTTTATTGTCATATCTGCCTCTCTGTATGTCCCTTCACTCTTTCCTTCATAGTTTTTGAGCTACCAAGTTGAAAGGCAATATTTCCTGTTCCTCTCACTCAGCTCAGCTCCAATTGCAGGCCCAATTACCTCTGCACAATTGTTATTTCACCTTTCTGCCAGTTACCCAGTCCAGCAATTTCTTGAGCCACATTAGTGATTCCTTTTGAGTTCAGGCTGCACTCTGTATATTGTGTTTTCTTACACCAAACTCAGTTGCTCTGAGATACAGCTGAGATGCTCAAAAATACAGCAAGTGCTTAAGCAGTTGTCCCCTGCTCTGTGTGAGGAGTACACTCTTACTGTAATAAGAAACCCTATCAGCCCAATTAGTAAGTCTGAATGCTGTCTACAGATTACTTAGTGCCTGCTCAAAGATTGATGCAATAAAACCCGGTCTTTTCAGGGAGACAAAACCCTGTATATTGAAATAACAATACATCTGTGTTGTGTCACAGCTGGAAGCATGTCTCTTTCCAAAAAACTGGACAAAGACTCAGCCAGAAAAAATAAGAGTAGAATTTCTAATGGGAAAAGGTATGGTTAAGACAACTCCACAGAACTTACTTCCTCTCCTCTCTGCCAAGGCAACTTTTTCTCTTACTCTTTGGCCAAATTTTCACAACATGCTGAGCCCGCTCTTTGTAGGACCCCTCTTTGTGGGACCCTTTTGAGCTTTCTAGTAGTTAACACCCTATTAAATACAGACCAATAGCTCTTCCCTCTGTGTACCCTTACCAACTCTCTATTATCTGAGTATTGTTTCAAAAAAGGACTGGCATTGCAGGTGGGCAGAAATCCTGTCCTCTGCTCTGAATTTTCCCGGGTCGAGCTGTGTGGGGAATATATGATTCTGCTTTCCCACTTTACACAGCTACTGAAGATTCTCAAATTTCATGGCTTTTCTTGCAGAAAATCTTCCAACACGAAAAAAGGCTCTCTCCTTCAGAAAAAAGATGAGAAAGTACTTCCTTAAGAATAACTGAAAAACAGAGTGTAGCCATTCAAGATAGCTGCAAACCCCTCACAGGACACACCCCTTCCTTGCTCATTAATTGCCATTTCTTATTTCTGTTCTCAAACAACCTTTGAAATTGAAGTGGAATGTGTATTAGAAGAATATTAATACTATCAGTTGCAGTACAAGTACCATACGATGCAATATATATTGTAAGTTATATATTTCAATTTGCTTTCTTCCAAGTTTCTTGACACCATAATATGCTAGGAAATAAGTTTAAAACATTTAACTTCAGAAAAACCTTCCTCTCTAATATCTCTTTCAGGAAAAAGCTCCAGTGACACAACAGAACAGCTGTATTTATAGAAAGAGAGATATGAGCCTTACAAATAATATGACACAAAAGAGAGCAAAACAGAACTTTGGAAAAGTAAAGAATTCTTAAAAGTAGGAATTTTAAGAAATTTGCACATCTGCATATTGCATTGTAACACTGACAGTGCCATGGATGCAATGAATAATTTGAATCTGGTATTTATATTAAAAATAGAGATTGTAAAATGGAATTTGACTGACTTCAGTTGCAAGAAACTCTATGCCATAAAGCTGTCCTTTCTCTAATCAAAATATCACCTGAATGAAGTCATCATGTTTGGCCTGATTGCATTTTTTCTCCATATATGTGCAGCTGCATTTGCCTCTCCATAAATGTCATTTGATTATGAGAAAATAAACAGGGAAGGACTCACAGGGAGTCAGTACAGGGCCTGCTTGTTTACCTGCCGCAGCTTTCCGGGCTGAAGAACAAATGTCATGCAAATGGTGCACCAGCAATGAGCTGCCAATCATCCCGCCTTGGCATTCATGGTGATTTGCTAAATCATTTAAAGAGACATGCTTTACTAAATGAAAAAATATCAGCGGCAAGGGCCTGTGTTTAAACATGGGGCTGAGTTATTATCCCAGTAGGCTGGAATGAAATGAAGACATCTTCCAATTAAAGCTTGCAGATGAACCCAGACAAACCCCCCTTTTTTCATAAAGACAGGCAGATTATGATTGGGAGAGAACAGCGACAGAGGCTTTCATTACAAGCTGATTATGGTGATATAATTCCCAGTGCTGTGCGTCTGCAGGCCCAACTTCACATTTGAAGGTTTTTAATATAATTTCCTTAGGGTGAAATGCTGAAGATTTATTAAACTTTATGAAGGGCTTACAGATCCAATTTAAGAGGACATATCATAGGGCAAAACTGACAGACGATAAAATACATTCCAAGAATAAAGAAAAGAAAGAAAGAAAAGAAAGAAAAGAAAGAAAAAGAAAAAAGAAAAACAGGGATGAAGAAAGGAAAGAAGGAATGAGGAAAGGGGAGGGGGAGAATGAAAGCAGGAGAAAAGGAAGAAAGAGAAACAGCTACAGAAAGAGAAAGAAATTATTTGAAGTTTGGAAACCATCTAAAAAGAAATATTTGTTTATTTGAACAATCCTTTTTATAAGCAACAGCTGTAATTCATAAGATTTGTCAGAATTCAATTAAACTCGAGTTTGTTTCACGCTTAATAAAATCTAAGTGTTCAGATACTTAATGCTTAAAGAACTGAAAATTTTATTGGCTATAGCAAAAATGGATTAAAAAATAGTTGAGGGAGATCACTGTGGGGATTTTTGGTTGTTTTGTTGTTGGTTTTTTTTTCAGATAAAGACTAACTGTATTTCTGAATTTATCTGCTCCTTGACACTCCTTCTCATTCAGAGATCACTGATTTTATCCAGGTGCATTTCCAACTGCAGTCATTTCTGTGAAAGTAAGAATAAGTGGGTAAGCGTAAGTTAATATATAATAATAACTAATTCTAAACAATTCTGAGAAGACTTAACTACATACATGTACAAATATACAACCATGCCCAAGCATATCCTGTTGGCAGGGAGATTTTTCTTTTACTGCATGAGGAGCTGAATTCTTAGATGTATGAAAGAGTATCAGATTTTGGTTATAATGTATATTCAAGAAAAGGAGAAAACAAGTCAACTTACTGGATTGCTATAAAATGAGAAGCAAGTCACATAGTAGCAAATTGCAACACCCTTCTAAATTTTTTTCTATATCAGAGCCTGATTATTTGACTTTCAAAAAAAAAAAAAAAAGGAGGGAAGTAAAACAATGCAGATGGAATGAAGAATGTCAGCAGCCCTTCGCTGCAGAAAAATGAAAAACAACTAATCCATTTGTCAAGCAAAACAGTGAGAGTTAGGAGGAAAAAGTGTGACTTTGGGAGACTCAGTTAGTTTTTACGTCTTCCAAAGAAGACGTAAAATTCACAAAAGATAACAACTCTGACCACATTTCCAACTGAACTAAAGGCAGATGAAGCAGCCAACTCTTCGCATCATTTCCTTTGCTATTTCATCTGCAGACAGTAAAATTTACCAGCAGAAAAATAAAGTATTCCAGGTCTAACCTCTTCTTCTTAGTCACACATCATGCAATCATTGCTATGATGAACAAGGATTGAATCCTAGATGTGGATCAAATATATATGTCATACACACACATACACATACATATATATGTATATATATACACATTTGATTAGGCAGCTAAATTGTACTTTCAATGTCAAAAGGAGATACAAAATTCACAGAAAATTATCAGTGTCCTGAATAATTAGGATGTACAGATGAAATCTTGTACAGTGCTGAATTTTGTTGCCTTAATCGGAAATGGGGTCATAAGATCATTGTCCAAACTTTGCCACCAAGCCTGCTCTGATTTGATTTAAGTCAATGCCTAATATCAACTTTCCAGGGATAACAAAAAAAATTGCTAATATTAGTTCTAATCTAGTAAGTGTATTTCACTTTTCTTTTAAAATAAAATCTATCTTCTAAAAGATTACTATTAAAAAGTTTAAAGAAAATGTTATTAAACAGAGAAATACTAATTTAAAGATATTCCTTTAAGCTCTTGATTTGACTCTGGAAAGGTCACAGGAAGAATATCAGACTCCTTGTCACTCAATCTTCTAATATCACCTCAAGATGTGTTTTGATTGATCACACTTTAAGAGACATACATATACCTTTTTCTCCTTTAAATTGTTTTCTCAAAAGATGTGTATGTTTCTGTATAGGGGAAAGGAAAAGTACAGTCTAGCTTCTTGGCTTGGGGAAGACACAGTGTACCCACCAGCAATATTCAATTTCATAAGCATAGAATCAGACAATTGTTTAGTTAAGCAAAGACAAGATCTTTAGGAGACCAGACCTCTGCTACTCTGCTCTTGAGTGGCACACAGAAAAATGGGCAAGGCTTGGTAAGCACAGTCTAAGGAAACAACAACAACAGAAAGAATAATGTAGTAGATCCTCAGACAGTATTTTACAAGCTTAAGTTTGTCTTTCATAAAGAAGTAGAAAAAATGGCACATCTGCTGCACAAGAAGTTATAAATACTAGCAGGGTTGCATGCAGCTGTGCTTCATTACTATGCAACTGAGATAATAAAATGGAACTGAATTTATGAGCTTTTTTGATATCAATAAGAAAGATTAAATAAAAGAACCAGAAATATGGAAAAGTTTTGCTATCGGGACAACTTTTAACAAAAAATATCTCTGAGGGACATGACATATTTGTTTAATTTTTGGTTACCATACTGTACAGTTCCATGCCTGAATAAATATGAACAGCATAAGACAACTTATTAACATTTCTGATCATCCTATTGTGATAACCCTACAAGGATCCTAACACCCAACTTGCCTGGTGTCAGATAAGATTAACCCTAGACCATACTACCTATAGACAATGCACAAGCAATTTTATTTAGTGGCCAATCCATGCTCTTAGCAAAGCAGTATATGCATATTACTGGGTTATCTATTACATCAGTTTAATATATGTGCATTACTTAACCCACTGAACAGTCTGAATAATGTACCCTGTATCACAGCCATCACATCTTAGACCTGCAAAACCTGGATGGCTTAAGTACTGGATATTTACTGGTTTTGTTCTTTAGAATCCCTGTTGAATACAGGCCACATCCTGTGGCATTTCTTTGACTTTCTCATTGCAGAAGGAGAAGAAGAAGAAGTAGAAGTAGAAGAAGAAGAAGAAAAAGAAAAAGAAGAAGATTGGATGATTTCAGTTCTGTACATTCAGTCTTCCTTTGCCTCTCAGCCTAACCTGGTTGGGAAGGTAGGCTTATTATTTTGTTCATTTTCTTCTTTCCAAGAAAAGCTCTAATTAGTTTTTAGTGTCCACTGAAGCACAATCTAAACCTGTGCTACAAACCAAAATCCTGTGCAAAAGTTAGCTAATAAATGGCTTATTGATTTCAAAACAAAATCATTCCTTTTGTCATTTGGTTTACAAAGTGAAAAAAAGTTTACTAAGTCAAACATCTGGTGGTCAAAAAGACATCATCATATTCAGAGCACTCTTTTTGCCAGACTGTAAGCAGAAGTATACAGAAAAAGCAGAATTCAGCCATCAAAAGTCAAGGAAAAAAAAAAATCCAGGCTTGCTCAGGTATTTGAGTCATGTCAGTCATATGCACAGCTATAATCAGTGCCTGCCTGTACTCTCTCAGTATTCCATCAGGCACTTTATGAATGCTGTCCAACCTACTAAGAGGCTTACATTAGTTGCTTCTCTTCCTACACGGTCATTTCACACCCTCACAAAGAGAGAAAGATAGCTTGACTAAAGTAACCTCTCCCTTTGTATTTCTCCTTTACTTCAGCTGCACTTACATTACACTTCCTACTGCCATGCTTATAAACATTCACCTTAGTTTGCAAGGTGACAAGCTAAACAGGAGTTTAATTTTTAAACAGCTTTTCTTAATTCATTTTGTTTTGATTTTTGAGCTTGCAGTGATATAAAAACCACATAGGTTATTCTAAGATTTGTAAGTATGCAATAGAAGGATTAAACAGGATTTATTTCTGCAGGATGTGAATACATGAAGTTTACTGTTCACCAAAGATTCAGGCTTTGACGAATGATCATGATTGTTATCTTGCTACAGTTCATCTACAAGGCATGTCAAGATAAAGAACAAATCAGAGACCACACCAGAAATCCCCCAGGAATTCGCCATCAAACTGACTACATATTCTTTAACAGGATTTTTCCCACTTTTAGATCTGATATATTATTGACCTGTAGAACTCATTCACTTGTTTACACTTTGCAAAATGCTGAATTACTAATAATTAAAATTATTATTTTTTATTAAGCCAATGAGATTAAGTGAATACTTCAGGATATTTCTAAAAATTTTTCAGAGGAGATATGATGAGAGTACATGTGCATGGACATGTGGTAAGAAAAAAAGAACATTCTTCAGACTTAGCATAAACAGATCACTACCCAAGATCAGATAAAACAGATATATCACTCAATTGAGAGATGTGTCACTCAGAAAAAGTTACATATTTTGAGCCCTATATTTTTTATGTGATCTCCAAGTGCCTCCAGGCTGGACTATGGTGAGGTATTTATGCTAGAAAAGAATACATTACCTGTTAAAAAAATCTATCTGGCAAAGCAGTGGTTGAAAAGTGATCCTTTCTGATGAAGCTGTGAAATTGACTCCTAAACCCTATAGCAGGGACATACACTGAAGAGCTAGAGGATGGTTGCATAAAATGCATAACAGTAATTGCTATGTATCCAAGAACGACTGTTAAAAAGTACTTTGAAGTAATTCTCTTGCAGCATTATGAAGATGGCAGCAGAGGCTGAAATCACAAAAACTATTCTCAAGCTTTTTCAGCTCTAGGAAGTACAGCAACTAAGTTGTATTTTCCCTAATCTTTGGAAAAGTTAGGAAATATAAACCTTAATAGTTTGACATTTAGTACAAAAAATATATACGATGTGCTTTTATAAGTACTTTCTGCTCCCAAAGTCATGAATTTAAAAGCTATAATACTAAGTTCAGTCCATGAATAACTATGGTTTAAGACTAAGCCCAGGATATGACGATTCTGAGTCATCTGTAAGACTAAATTATTAAGGACTTGCCTTGTGCTCTGGGCAAAGATATAAGAACTGAATAAAACATTTGTGCTTCCACACTAAAAAGAATTGCAAGGCTCATGTTCTGTAGAAAGGTCTATTTGCCAGTTGAAAAACAGGAAGAAAGAGAAGTGTGGGTGACAGCAATAAAAAAGACTGAGGACTTGTTTAATAATTCTACAGGTGAGTGAGAGTTGATTTTGCTGCCAACCCTTGCTATCAGAAAGTGTTTCTTTTGCAGAGACTACGTTCACAACACATAAACCCAGAATAAATCCCATTGCATAAGAAAGACCATAATAGGAGGTTGAACATTACAGCGTCTCCAGATGTCACGCCTGGTCCCTTTAATCTGAATGTTGGTGGCCATCTTCAGTAGGCTGCAGAGTATGATGCAATCCACGCTTTTTTTCCCCCTAGATTTCCCATATTCTGTGGGGGTTTTACTTGACCTACCAATATAAAGACAACTGAACAAAAAGCAAAGCAAACATATGCTTTGGTGTCATAAGGGTTCAAGCACATGTGTTTTAAGGAATAAAATTCTCTCCGTGGTAGCCATACCCTAAAACTGAAAATAATCCCTGCTGTGTTATTGAAAACAAATATATTAGGGGAGGAATTGGCTGTCAGAAATGGAAGCCAGATTGATTTTGGGGTTTTTTTGCTCCAATCTGATTCCTGTCTTCAAACATACTTTGGAAACCTGAGACTACACATCCTTGAGCACCTTTATGTGCAAATACACAATGAGTCTGTAGCACTCTTCAGTCTGTTTTATTTCCATATGCCATTTCCTAATACAGAAAGAAACATTGCACTGATAATTTAGAGAATTTACCACTTTTGAAATCTCTCTTTATCATAATCTCAGGAACAGACATAACATGACATAATTATTGTATATCCCTGGAAATTGGTAGTAAGCACAGAGTTACAGCTGAGATATACTTTTGATAGTGTAGAATCTGAACCCCAAGGAACATGGAATATATGTTTGACACACAAAGAAAAAGACCTTACTCCCATTCAAATGGTTATGATTTTCACCATTGACTGCACAGAATTATACAGATTGAAAGTTGAAATTTTCTTGTATCTGGTCTGAAAGAAGAGATTGATGAGCAGTTCAGCCTTCCTAAGAGCCATGATGTAGGCAAACATTGTGTGGTTAGCCAAAAAGTGAGGAAATCTAGGGGAGGGAGAAGTGGAAACAGTTTAGCAAACCACTGAACAATCTATGGAGATTCATCCAGCTTACAGACAGGTTTGCCATTTCTATCTCCAAAAATCATCAAGAGAGGTAAAGCCTATTGATATGAGGAATCATGAATATATGGAAATGTGTTGACCTTTGGAGTTTTTGAAAACATGGGGGAAGAGCAGGAATAATGCAATTGGAATCTCTGTAAGCTTGAATGGACCACATACACTTGCAAAACCACAACACCCTACCTGGGACATCCACTGGCTTAACCCATAAATGGTCCTAGAGTCTTGGAAGAGCTTTGGAAGTATGCTTCACTAATGTTCTTCTGCTGCACTCATAGGAGCTGTTACCACTAAGGTGTACATGAGAGACCCACTGAAAAAAGTGGAAAACTGCAACACAAAATATAAATTAGAGAAATCAGAACAACAAAAAAAACCTATTTCATTTTTATCGTTGTAGTATCTTTTTTGCCTTCTCCCCCCTCAAAAATCATTACTTTGTAGGCAGGTACCAGCTATTTCAATACAAGTAGGTTTTGCTACGGAAAACATTATAAAAATATGGCTTCTTAAAAATCAAGACTTGTTCATTAATTTTTCTCACAGGAAAATGTTCTAATGCCTCCATGAAACAATATTGCTATGACAGCTAAAAAAGGGTGACATTTTACACACAGTTGGTCTTCTTCCTTCTCTTCAATCTCAGTTCAAGGGGCAATAACAGTGAGAGACTGTCATCACCAAGAGGACCCATTTCTCTAACTAAATTCCCACATTCTTTCTACACTAAACCAAATCAACTCACACACTAGTTTAATGCAGTCAAGTAGATCACCTCATAATAATTTAGTGATTAGCTGGCGGATTAGATTCATATATAGAATTGTATTAAAAGCTTTTGTTAAAATCCAGGTAAAATATGTCCATAGCTTTTTCTCTGAGAAGCCTTTCAGATACCTACTCTAACAGTTCTTTCAGATATGTTAAGCATGACCATATTGTGTGAGCTCAAGTTGATTTATGTTTAATTAAGTCAAATATCTTGTATAGAGCCCTCTGTGTTGCCTTCCTCATTCCTTCTTTTCTCTCTCTCTCTTTTTTTTTTTTTTATGACTGACAAAAATCTTACTTAAGGTTTCAAAGAATTAAAACATAGAGTAAAATAATAAAAATATCTTAGGAAAGGGTGACTTGTATTATGACTCAGAAAGATCACAGCTCATCAACTTTGGCAAATGTTATCACATTTATTCTCTGGTATTGCAGGGTAACACTGTGTGTGCACTATCAACCCCTTCTAATCACACACTCCATTAAAAGGTGCGTTTACAGTGCGGTCTGCACAAGTGGAATGAAGCACATAGTGAAATCTTCTTCCTGGGCCCTCAACCGGATTAAATTAACACAAATGTTTCAGAGTCACAGCAGCTGACAACTTTGGCCTCTGCTTTACTCATTGATAAAGCTATTGAAATTACAAGATATGTGAAGTAGCTGTACATTTCAAGCTTCATTCTGCTTTTTATAGTTGTCAGCCTTACCTTCTTTGTTGCAAAGAAAAGAAAAAAAGTCATTATTTAATCTTTAAAACTCTTGTATCTTCGACATTTTCATTTTTTTTCCCCTCTGTGTATTGTTTCTTTGAAATGTACACAGAGAATTTCAGAAGGTGAGCAGGGATAGTCTCCAAATCTAATGACAAACTCTAACAGCTTGCGCTTGTTTTGCAGAGATGCTGCCTCTGAGTCTACCGTCACATACCCATGCATTACTCATAGCTATGGCAAGATTCAGATCTGTTTTACTTGCCAGATGCTGTTTTTCTGTCTCATGCACGCATAGTTCATTGAAGGAACAAGTGAACAAAGGTTTGGCCCTAATTCTTACCTTTCTTTAGAATATAAAAGATCAAATCATTTTAACATCTGTAAAACTGCTTGATTCATATCCATCACTCAGTATGACCTAGTTTATAACTGCAATCATTCATTATTAGGAGAATATGCCTTTTACAACCCTTTCCCATTTCTTCTGCCATCTCATCTTGTTCCCTTTTCTGAACAAGTTATCTCTGCCTAACTAACTCCTTTACTATATTCAATTTCAGGCAATAATGATTATTCCCTTATGCTAGTTCTATTGTTCTGGAAATATTCCAGTTTTAGTAATTGCATTCTGTTGACATAAAATCCCTTCTGCAGCTTCAGTTGGATACCATATTCCCCTTTACTTCCTGTTCTAAAGTGCCATGTCTTGTTACTGTGCAGTTCTAAACAGCTGCTCTGTTCTGCTCCACTGCCTTCTGCATTTAAGCGATTTGTGCAGTCACACGTTCATGTGCATGTACACAGACACACTGACTTGGAAAAGGAAATCAAGAACGCTTTAGCTGCAATTGCAATGCAGGTTGCTGTATAAACAGAAGATTGTAGCTGACATTTCTTCGTTTCTGTCCCTATGAAACTTTACCTAATATATTTTGAATATTTTCCTGCATTCTTTGAATAAGTTATCCTGGCAACAGTTTGGGTTTTTTTTTTTCATGCTTCTCAAATACAAATATAGATACCTTAGACTTTTTCTTTACCTGACATCCCATATACAGTTTTTAAGCTCTATTGCTTTTTCACTTAGTATGTCTTCTTTTTCACTCTCTAAGGTAATGTTTTAATTAATTCCTGGGTAGGTTTTTCTTAGTTTGTTTTTTTCCCTTATCAATTCCCTTACCATGTTGTGCCTTTGGAAGTTCCTCTCTGCTGATGTCATCACACAGATATTTCTGTATGTCTTTTACTACTTTTACAGAACTCTATACTGTTGTTTTAGAGTGACTTAGCTTGCTTCAGTGTTGCTTACCTTTTCCTATTAACCCTGATATACGAATCAGCTCTGTCTGTGCAGAACTTAACTCACTCTTATATATTTCTGGGTGACATCTAACTTATCTGACTGTCAAGAGCCTTCCAACGTGCTGATTTTTTACAATTTTACACTCAGGTTGTAGATTTAGTTTTGCGTCACTCTAGTTTGCATTTTTATTTCACTGTCTAGTTATATCTAACTTTAGGGTTTCCTATGATTAAAACATAAAAATAAGAAGTGTTCTCATAATTTGATATTCACATGTGTTTCTCCATCTGACACAGTCTGAATATCCACCTTCCTCAGCCATTTCAGAGAAACATGTATTGGAATGTTTTCATTAGTGGAATATATAGAAAAACCATTTTCTTTAAGTAGTTGTAAATTTTAATCCATTATCCTTCTAATGCTTAAATTTGGAAAAAAAAATTCAAATGAGAGAAAAGAGAAGAAAATAAGAAGAAAGGTAAAAGTAGAATTCATCAATCTATTTGAGTAGAACTTTTGTATTTTAGAAAAGACCCAGTTAATGAATTACTTGCAATCAGATCCTTGTTTTGCCTGCTGTGATAAATATTTATATTTCTACAAAGTTCACATGAATAATTTCCAGTTTGTTAAGTGATTCAAAGGAACACTCTAATATGACTAATTCTTAGTTGTGATATTTCTGGTTGTTTAAAGATTATAATATTTTTTATACTGCCTCAATAGAGTCAACAGTAAAACAGTGAACAACAAATAATTAGCATTTTCATTCATGCAGGCATATTTTCTCATTCAGATGATTAACAGTCATTCCCAAAACATTTGCTTAATGCATCTGCCTAAATTGAAGGAGACATTTTAGGTTTTCTTTTTTTTTAGATTAGACAAATGTGTTTAGTCAATACAATGGCAGGTACAGAAATTCACAAGGCAGCACATAGTGAAAGGAAAAAATCCCGAACCAGTAAATATCAAGCAGTTTTAAAACGAATGTAGATAATTAAAAAAACATTTTTAAAGTGTCAACAAACTTTTTTGGCTGCACTGAGAAAAGGATAAAGAAAAGGGTAAAGAAAAGAATAAGGTTAAATATTATAATAGTATAACATTATATATGTATATGAATATATGATTATATTAAATGACAAGATAGTGTTCAGTCTGGTTCCCTTTTTTCCAATAGGATGCAGCAGAAAGACAAAAAAAGCAGAGAAGTGAAACAAATTTGACTAGAGACAGCAAAAAGAACAGTTTTAAGAGGTAACTTAACAGACTATAGCGTTTGGACTGCATTCAAGCTCCCAAATGGCTGCATTTTAGAGAAGCGACACTGTTCCTGTGTAAAGTGCGTAAGCTGAAAGGTAGCAGACTAGGTGTGTGCCACTACGTTCGTTATTAAACAAAATTATTGGGTCCCATACTCAGCAGCTCTTCTGTTTATCCACAGGGAACAAGTTAGGAACAATTGCTCTTTTAATGGCAAGGATGGTCTCTGTCAGACATGAGGGAAGGGCAGATTGTTTGGGTAATTTCTTAAGTGAACTCACCCATATATAACACTGTGTAGCGCAGATACCAGGCTAATCTTCCTTCACAGTTTGGAAATTTAATTTGGACCTCACTTCTACTTTATCATTGTAATTCCAAGCTGGCACTCTTCTGAAGAGAGATTTCTAATCATGTCAATTTTTGCCATGTAACACTAGTTCTTTGATGGGCTAGGAAAAAGCCCACTAGGAGTTAGACCACAGTGACTTGTAAAGGATATCTACCTACTTTTCCTCTCAGGCTTTTCACTTCTAATAAACAGAGTGGCATGATGATATTATCACACTGCAGATATCCCCAGCTGCAGAATCGATCCAGTTAGGGTTCTGCACTTAGCTAATGTATGTACAGCTACGTATTTCTTTGTTAATTACTTTCCTCAGAGATATCCAATTTTCAAAATGCACTTTCAGCTCATTAGAGATCCAATCAGCATTCAAATCAAGTACTGAGTCAGCAGATTTTTACGTAACTGCAATAATTATTTTAATCTTTCAGAAATGAGAAGCTACTCACAGTCTGGAGAGGGGGTGATAGGGTTATTGTATATCAAGGGAACTATGCTCTGTTTCAAACATTGTTTAGCAATGCAGATGAGACTGTGAAATGATACATCTTCAGCAGGGTATATTTATGAATTCAGAACAATGCTAGACAAAATGTTAATTACTTTTTGCCTCAAAAAAAGTTGAAAAAAGGGATTTTTTTTTAACCTCAAGATAAAAAACAGATATAGTTTCATATTCAACAAAGGATAGTAGAATTTATTTCTTCCATGCACCACTTCTTATGCAAAAAGTCAAAAGAAAACTGTTGCAGTGGAAAATGAAACTTGGGACAATTTGGATAAAATAATTCCAGTATATTCTTGCATTTTTAAGATTTGTTTTCTATGGACACAGAAGCAGGGTCACATACGCTGTGCAATTACTACAGACATGAATAGAACTTTGAGTTTTTGAAGCTTCTATCCTAATATATAGAATCAACCTGCTGTTTATTTCTGAAACAAAGCACACCCCCCCCAAAAAAGGCATAGTGTTTTCTCTGACTCTGCTTTCAATGACACTTACACATCAAATGTTTCCAGAAGTACTACACAATTGCAAAGACTGAGGTTTGCCTACTGTTAATAAGGTGTTCAGTGAGAATTCGCTCAGTTGAAAAGTAATGTTGTTGAATTAAAACACTTTTAAAAGAAATAGTCTGAAAACCTAACACCCTCTTTTACCCATTTCCATTCAGTTATACATTAGTGATATAATATCATGTTCCTAGCTGGCTGTCATTCTATTCTCATTTTTGACAAAAAATTATAGTTTGTTGTGCTTCTTTTTTTCATGTTCCTTTAGATTTTACAGCTGCCAGTGCACCTTTTTCTTTGGAGGGGGAAAAAGTTGCCAGCTGTACGTCATCCTATTCTAGGAGGAGGGCTTAAGGACATAGAAGAGACACTTTGCATGGAAGGCATCTTTGCCTGACCCTTACTAGTTCATTGAAGGAACAAAGCTGGAGACCTGTGATCTTCTGCCAAGAAAAGCAAATAGTCTTCCTTCCCAACTGTGACATTGCAATCCAGAAAGACTGGCAGAAAAGAAAAAAAAAAAAAAAAGGTGTTGTGGTCTTTGAGCAAAGAGCTTACAGCTGGACATGACAGGGTTTTGCATTTTGTGAGATGGTCGACTTTACCACAGTTTAGAGAAATAAGAAAATAACACAGGTCTAGCACTGTTAATGCCAGAACTCAAAAGTAATTCTTGGTCTAAGCAGTAAAAATAATGCAAACATCCTGTCTCTTATTTTTATGGAAATGAAGGTTAGTTTGCATAGCTATACGTGTAGTTCTTTGATATAAGAAGCTAACAAATTATGTATTCAAATCATTATTTGGTTCTGCTGTAGCAGGCTCTACATAGAATCATGGAACAGTTTGGGTTAGAAGGGACCTTTAAAGGTCATCTGGTTCAAACCTCTTGTGAACAACAGGGACATCTTCAACCAAGTCAAGTTTGCTCAGAGTCCCATCCAACCTGATTATGAAATTTTCCATGGATAAGACAACCGCTATCTCTTTGGACAACCCGTTTCACTGTTTCACCATTCTCTTGTAAAAAATTACTTTGTTATATCTCATTTGAACCTACTGGCTTTTAGTTTAAATCCACTACCTTTGTCCTATTTCCTACAGGTCCTGCTGAAAAGAGGATGGATGCCCCCATCTCTCTTCAGCCCTTGAAGTACTGAGAGGCTGCATTCTTGTTCTTTCAAGAGCCTTCTGTTCTTCCCTCTCAGTTGTTCTATCACTTTGATCTTTTCTGTTGCCCTCCTCCAGCAGTTCCATGTCTTTCTTGTGCTAAGGGCTCCAGAGCAAGATCCTGTACTCCAGGTGGGATCCTTGTACCAAAAGTATATGTGTATCATAAAAACCATACTGTTTGAAGTCACAGTGTGCTCTGAGCAAAAGAGGACTCTGTTCATCAAGGACATGGTATGTCACCATTGTCCATTTATTTTCCTTAATTTAAACCCTAATGGAAAGTGGCGTCTATTTGATACTAAGAAAAATGTTGAAATCTACAATAAAGCATGGATACAGGTAGAGGGAGGACCAATGACTGCAGAAAAAAGAGTGCTGACACAATTGTTTTATATTTACTGACTCTACTGTGCTAAGTGTTTGAATGTATGGTACAAAGTAGTGCTTCTAATACAATAAGACATTTTCATTTCCTGACTAACAAGTATAAGTGAAATAAGGCTTCCTATAAAATAAGTCTTAAATTTTGAGGAATGTAAAGCTGTAATTTTTTTCCTGTATTAGCTAATTACACCATTTATATTAAGATTCCACTGAAGTTTTTAAACTCCAATTTCCATTACTTGAAACCTGCAGGAACATCTTCTAAGGGCAGAGCTAAGGGTTTATTTATTTATTCTCTTTGTGGAAAAAAACAAAACAAAAAAACAAAAACAAAACAAAACAAAACAAAACAAAACAAACCAAAACAAAACCAAACCAAAAACCAAAACCAAAACAAAAAACAAAAAAAAAAAAAAAAAAAACAAACAAACAAAAAAAAAAAAAAAAAAAAAACCAAAAAAAAAAAAAAAAACCAACCCAACTTGGTTTGGCTACATTGGTGTGACCGTTCTCAGGCATAAGTATTTTTCTCTTTTTAGGCAAGTTTAACATATTCTTGTTCAGATAAATAGTGACATAAACCTCCTCTTTTAAGTTCTCATTCACAATCAGCTGCTTGTGCTGAGTGAAAGAAAGAACAAGCAAACAAGTCTTTTAAAAACTGCTCAATGCATGCATTGGAGAAGTACTAGCTAGTGCTGCAAACCACTGTGTGATTTGGTTCCTAATGTTGTAGACAAAGCTTTCGTTGTAGAAACAATCCAATGCCAGACACTTGACTTGACATCCTGCTGAGAGATTTCAGAAGGATTTTGCAAAATAGAAATTAATTTAGAATACGAGAAAATGGTGTGGAGGCAGACTATACAGGCAGACACAAAGCATTCTTGGGACCAGTTCTTTTACTCATTTAAATAGTTTTAAATGCAAGGTTTGTACAGGGAATTCAAAGCCCAGCAATTGCATTAGGCTTACCAACCCTATGACAGTGCATAATAATTATCATAAATATTTTAACTTTTTGTCATGTATGTTGCTTCATTCTGGATTCATTTGTCAATTTGAGTGTTAAATAAGCCATTGTGCATTAAAAAAAAAGGAGGAGAGCCTTGAGCTGAAATGTTAATTAGTGTTCAGATTAACAAATTCTATCAGTCTCTTCACCAAGGTATGTCCACAGAGGGTGCATACTTTGTTGCCAGCTCTGATGCCTTTTCTGACACTGTCATCCATGTTAGTGGAAAGTGCATTTATCCCATGTCTCAATTCAGTGTTCTATTACTGCTTATTGAATTGCAAAAAGCTATTTTAGATTTCTTTCTTCTCACCTCTTCCTCAGGAGCTGTACCTTACCTAATAGGAAGGCTTGAATGCTCCAGAAAATCTCATCATTGTAGTGTTACAAAAGACCGATGACCTGAAATACTAGAAATGTCAAAGAAGTGCAAATGAAATTAAATACTGCCTCTTCCTAACATCTAAAAAACCCTGAAAATAAATTAGACAAGGTTATTAGTACCGTTAAAACAGGGTCTCTTTTCCTAATTATCTAGGACGGTATCTAGGATACAGCCAAGAGAGTTTAGGCTTCTTCATTACATATGATACACTACGAGATCAGTGGAAGCCTTAATTGACCTGAACCTTTGTTGTTTCCTATCTTTTCATACATTTAGGCCAGTAACGTATCAAGGGAGATCTGATTAGGGAGGGCTGATGGCTAAAACAGATAAGGTGTGGACTATTAGTTAACTGCCAGAATATCAGAAGATTTCAAGTGTTTGTTTTCTCTTCTAGGGGATTTCTTTTAATAAAACTGCATTTACAGTGGGCTGTCCAACACACTGCAATATCTTGTCCAAGATGCTGCAATTTAGTATGGGGGTGAAAGGGAGAGACAATGAATGCAACAAATTTAAACTTCCTTTTGGGTCAGTCACAATAGGTTTTGTCATGTGAGTAAAGTTATGGCATTTAGTGGTGTCCTGTTGACCAAAAATGCCCCTTTACTCCAAGATACCCTGAGCTATTAAAGAGACACATCACTCCTTCTTTACTTAGAAGAGGATAGTTCAGTTACAGGTGGCCTCAGATTAACAGGAATTTCTGCTAGGACTGGGAGACTTTAGTAAAACAGCCTGTGCTGTCTTCTGCACAACCTGATTTCAAGTGGTAGCATATGGCTCTGATTTAATACAGACAAGGGCACAGAGTAAACAAGGTGAATTGCTTAGGGTAATCATACCTGAAAGTTAGGATTTCCATAGGTTTTATCTCAGTATGGTTTTACTGGGATGTGTCTCCAAGCTACTGTTCTCAGCCATTGGGAGGTTAAAATAGTTCATAATTTTATCAGGATTATTGAGGGTATGACTGGAGACTTAATAGTGTGGTAGTGCTTTCTGTCACAATTTAATGGTATATTGATCTGAGAGTGAACAACCATGACCTTCAACTGCTTACAGATGCTTTCAAGGGGAAAAGGCTTAAGGAGGTTATTTCTGAAGAACTGGTTATGGTGAGCCAGAAGCCATCTGGATGCGTGCCTCCTAGACATGGCATGGCAATTTGGGAAATACTTGCCTGTGTAACGACTCCTAAAAAGAGAGAGATCACCAAAGATTCATGACTAGCCACTGTTATCACTGGCAATCAATAAAGCCATCATGAGTATCATTAGTATACAGCAGATTCAAGTCTTAGGCTGGTTAGGATCTGTGTTCAGAGGTGTCTTTGCTCACAGTGTAGCAAGTGTGCAGGCCAAATTATGGAGTAATTTTTCAGTGACATCACTAAAGATCACAATTTGGAGGGAAGTGACTCGCTTAAAAAAACCACCAAGCTCTCACCACCCTCTCTCTAGGGTCTGTGCTAGCAATGCACTTTCTTAATCTATGATCAATAGATTTCTTGTTTCTGACTTTATTTCTCTTCCCCAGCTATTCTCCTCAGAAATTGAAAACAATAGTAGCAAGAATGATCAGATAAACATTCAAAAGCTCAGAATCTTGAAAAAAAAATCTTGAAACCCTGCCATGAAAATACTAGCCTCTCCTTTGAAATGCTCCATCCTTACATAAAAAGATTAGGAATGGATCTTGATGTAAAGGCAAAGATACACTTAAAAAAAATCAGATCACCCACATAATGTAACACAGATGGATAGATAGGTATGTAGGTAGATAGATAAATAGATAGATTAGGTGAAAAGAAGTCTATATTCAGGTGTCATGGTTTGACACTGGTCAAACAACAGGCACACATGAGAGTCCCTCGCTCTTCCTCCCCTGCCACAGCTGGGCAGAGGAGAGAGAAAACAAAGTTAACAAAGGTTTCATGAGTTCAGATAAGGACTGGAAGAAACACTTCAAGGGCAAAACAGGCTCAGCTGAAGTTGTGAAGTGAAATTTGCTACTAGCAGAATCACAGGAGTATAATGAGAAGTAAAATAAGCCCTTAAAACACATTTTTCCCCCCCAGCCCCTCCCTTCTTCCTACCAAGAGTGCAGGGAGACAGGGCATGGGGGTTTTGGTCAGTTCATCACCGAGATTTTCTTCCGCTGCTCTGGGAAAGGATTCCTTCCCCTGTGAGACCGTGGGGTCCCCCCCATGGGACACAGTTCTCCGTAATCTTCCCAGGCATGGGTCCACTCTCAAGAGCAGGAGCCATACAGCACCTGAAGCAATGTGAATTCCCTCCATGGCCATACTCCTCCCAAAACTGCTGCAGTGTGAGTCCCTGCCACAGGCACACAGCCCTTCCCAAATTACTGTGGCTTGGATCACTCTTCCATGGGGTGCAGCCCTCCAAGGACAGACTGCTCCTGCCTGGGAGGAGGGCTCCTCTCTCCACTGGGTCTCCCACTGGATCACAGCCTCCTCCAGGCATCCACTGCTCTGGCATGGGCACCTCCCCCATGGGCTGTGGGTGGATCTCTGCATCCCCCATGGATCCCCACGGGCTGTGGGTGGATCTCTGCATCCCCGTGGATCCCCACAGGCTGTGGGTGGATCTCTGCATCCCCATGGATCCCCACAGGCTGTGGGTGGATCTCTGCATCCCCATGGATCCCCATGGGCTGTGGGTGGATCTCTGCATCCCCTGTGGATCCCCAGGGGCTGTGGGTGGATCTCTGCATCCCGTGGATCCCCAGGGGCCGTTGATGGATCTCTGCATCCCCTGTGGATTCCCATGTGGGCTGAGGGGCACAGCTGCTTCACCATACTCCCACCAGGGCCTGCAGAGGAGTCTCAGCTCAGGTGCCTGGAGCAGCCTCTCCTTCTCCACTGACCTTGGTGTCTCCGTGTTGTTTCCCTCACATGTTCTCACTTCCTCCTCTTTTCTGACTAGGAGCAAAAACCCTGTGAATTTGATTTTCTTCTTAAATATGCCATCTCAGAGGCATTACCAACCTCTTTCACTGGCCCAGCTTTGGCCAGCAGCCTGTCCATCTTCAGAGCCATCAGAGACTGGCTCTGCTGCACATGGTGGAAGCTTCCAGGAGGAGCCATCTTTGTGGCCCCCCTGCTGCCAAAATCTGGGCTGTGCCAAAGCAATACACCAGGAAAGAATTCCCAATGTAGTTTTGCAATGCGGAATTTTGAATTTTGGACATTATGAGTGTGAAACTTGTATTTTCTGTTGTCTGATAGCTTCATATATCTTTGATGGAGATGAGTTTGCTGCCAAAGGAGAACGCTCTACTTTTTGCTTGTCTGTAAAGCTTTGTAAATGCCTCTTATGTAATTTGTCCATTACCAAATATTGAAGCATCAAGCATGCTGAGTGATACATCTACTGGAAAAGCACTCTCCTGTCTGTTTTGACAAAGGTACATGCATTTCGAGCCTGTCCAAAAAAGCTGAATATCTAATTATTGATATACTTAAACTTTACAATACTACCTCCTAGTTCTAATACAGTTGATGTGATTTTTAGCATAAGCCTTGCCTTAAGTGAAAATTATCTTGAGTGAGCAAGGAGCTGCAATGACCTTTAAAATACCTGTATGTACTTTATTGACTAAAATCCACAGAAGACAAGGTAGAGAACTAAACCATACTGAACATGCATTACACAGCAGTAGGGTGGGGGCAGAACAATTTGTCTGAAATCGAGTAAATAGCCAATAAAAATTCACCTTGTCTCTATATTGTCCTAGGAGAGGCAATCACATTTACATTTATTAGAAGTAATGATGTAGTGTCCTGCAGATAATTAACACAATAAAATGCTGTTAATTTCACAGTGTCATTAAAAAATTTGCCAGTTTAAATTAGAAAGTGATTAACCCTCTGAGCAAGGCAATGACATTTCCATTCCTAGCCTGTGAATTAAATTTGCAAGATTTCTTTTCACTTTGAATGTGAAATACTCCACTGATTGTGTCCTTTATTTTTCCAGCCTCCCACTCTGTCCAGTAAGGAAATTCAGGGGCTAAACTGTCTGAATCCATTACTATTTCACACAGAGAAGCCAAGATCATACCACAGGCGTGGATGTGTTAGTTACTAGAGGATGAAGTCTAAAAGAAAAAAAGAACTAATAATCCCTGATAAGCAGAAGTTCACTGAGTAATGAGCTTCTTGTTGGTGCATGTAAGAGAGAAAGGTTTTTCCATTAATGAGGTGTCTCCAGAAAGATTTTCATTCTGTATAATGACAGCAAATCCTTAACCTTTTGCCTGGACACTACTTTATCCATTTACTGTATCTATTTCTTCCACAACCTACTTTAATTAATACCTTAAAACAGGAATAAACTCATTAAAAGAATAGATTTATTGCACACTAATTTAAATACTCTAACTAAAGTGAAATCCTCTTAAAGAATGTTTAATGAGAGGACGGAACCAAAACCAAATGAAAATTCAGGTCAGTGATAGGATGGTCCAACAAACACATTAAAAAAACCCCAAAACCTTAATTGAATAAATTTAATGCACGAATTTACAATGCTGCTAAAAATATAGTTGGTCAGGCACACCCCTAAAAAATTCAAGACACACGAATAAATTAGCAATATACAAAGACTATACTTTATTGGAGAAAATGTTTCCAAGGTACATAAGTTTAATTGACAAATCCTGTTAACTAATAATGAGATTTAGGCTCAAACGCTGCTAAAATTTAATTAGAAATAAAATCCTAAATAGTATCCTGTAGATTTACCATATGGTCCATATGTTCAGGGTTCTTTTTAGTATAAGGAAATACCTCCACAGGAAAACTTGTTTCAGCAGACAAGAAAAAAAGATTAATGCAGTACATTCTCCATCCCACTCTTGCCTTTCAGATACACCATTCCCCAAATGACACGCATGTTCAGAGTGCAGTGATCATGCTAAGGCTTTGACAAAGCCATCGACTGCTGGAATTTTGGTAGGTACCAAATCATAGATTAGCTTTATGCCTTTGTAATATCTCACTGGATCCTCTTCCAGGTGAGGTCTGAGCCACTGTCAATGCTTAGGGATCAGAAACTCAGCTTGAGTCATCTGAGTTAGCATGAAGTAGCCTCCTACTGTGCACTGATAGTCACCTACACTCAAGTGCAGAATCTAGACCAGACTCAGAAGCAGAACAAGACTTCATCTCCATTTTTCCTGCAGAGAGAGGGGGTGACATTCAAAGTAAAGAGTATAATAATATTTGTTATCGTGTGGATTTGTCTCTTTTTTTAAAGGAAATGGCTAATGATGCATTTGTTTGATGCAACTATTTAAAAAGTTATTGTACCAATACATAGCAAGTATGTAAGCTTGGATTCTCAAATATGTTTTATGTAAGTCAAATAACGGTCTCTCAACCATTTAAGATATGAAAGAAAATTGTAGTTATCTTTCTTCTTTGTCTACCAATACCCACTCCAGGGCTTGTGATGTCATATGCTCCAACAAATTCACAAATGGATGTAGCAGCAGCTGCAGTAGTTGTAAGAAAACAGAAGACCTGAAGCCAGAGAAGAGTTCAGCTTTAGATGGTTCAGAGAAAAATTTGAATGGTACACACAAAAGGAATGAGTGATTCACTTTTGGTTTCTTGTGATAAAGATGCCAGTGCCAAAACTGCTTTTTAAGGAAGCCTCTCAAACCACTCTGTCCATTTCTGCAGAGCAGCCTCTCCATGGAAAACTCTTCATTAGCTTTCATTTAGGGGACATTCAGACACATTCAGAGAAGGCACTGAGCCACCTGCTACTAACAGGTAGCAGGAAGCAACATTGCCCTGCCTCTTTCAGATGTACAGTATGAGTAGTTCACCTCTTCTGTTTCTATACCAACCCATTTTTTAATTCTCAAAGAACCAAAGATCTGACCTTGTTCTACACAAAGTCCTTCCTGGGTTTCTCATTGTGCCTTGCTAACCTCTGCTCCATAGTTACTGCTATAGACACTGTTATTGTTATTCATCTAACAATATTTACTTACAGACCAGGGACTACTGCTTCCCTGGCCTCCACTGGTGGTTATTTCCTGGGAGAAGAGCCACAATCCCATCTCTGCACTGGCCCAAGGCTACCTCTGTAAGGAAAAGAATTCTCCTACAGCAATTCTTCAGCACAATCACTTCACTGCTTCTCATATAAAGATAAATTTATAGAAAAAAATCACTTTATACTTCCCCAAATTTCTTGGGTAGAAAGAAAATCTGGTGGCTTTTTTAAACACATCTGTTTCCATATTGGGAGATTAAAAAGACAAAAAACCGAAAAAAAAAATTTTTGGAAACCACCACATACAAAGTAAGAAAGATGTAAAGGTGGAGAGGAAAGGTAGTAAAAATAACCTTCCACACAACTATCAAGTTGACATGTTAAAGCAGAGAACTGACAGTAGTTGCTCAGTAAACTTGAATGAGTATTCAACAGCACTACAAATCTGAGTGTTACAGAAATTTTCTTTACAAATATTGTCAACATCAATCTTTTCAAAAAACCCCTGATGACATGCTTTTCTCCTTCCTGTATGAATGGTTTTATATTACTGTAGAAATGTTATGGGTAGAACCTGCTACATATAACATTGCAAAGTTGTTTGTATTATACTTACTTGTCTTTGCAGATTCATGACTTCCTGGACCATTCCTTTTTGGGACCAGCAGGTTTTTTGCAGTTTTTACCTCTGCCTGAAAGAAAGGGACTTTTTAGAGTCCCCTGCAGCTATTTTTTTAGTTGAATGTGGTTGAAAAAATAATAATTCACATTCTCATTTAAAATCATGACTGTTTTCTTTTTTAATATGAAACAAAAATACAGAGTTTAAGTCTCTGGAGTTCAAACTCAACTTTTGCCAAGAGTCTGAAACTCTATATTTTCTAGCTGTGACAAGCAAAAATTGTGGAGCATCTGGCCTGAGAGCAGTTAATATCACTGAGAGAAGTGGATGAGCATTTGGATACACAGTTTTTTTACTGAAGCAAACAGTTAAATCCCTAATGAAGCACTTTCCCTCTGCATTACTTTGGAGTCAGCTGTGGCTATCCCAAAATTTGCTGTGCCACAATTTGACAAATAAGACAAGTTGCCACTACTGCTGAAAGTGGACCCAAACATTCTCTTTTCTTGGCTGCTCATACCTGTCTTTCTAGGTAGCAAGTCAGATCCCCAGCTGAAAAGCAGGATTTGTTTTTACAAATATCTGCTCACATTTAAGGCATGAGAAAAAAACTGAGGTGAGGACGGAAGATGGGATTTCAGAGAAGGCAGCATCAGCTTAGCTTGATCGATGCCTCTTAGAAGTTACAACTTGATTTCAGTTATCTGTGATATGCAGATTGAGGAAATTGGGTTTGATATTTTTGAGCTATTTGAAGCAGTTTAAACCTTGTGGTTTCAGCTAAGGCTATCCTGCACGCAGTTGTAACATTGACTGACGTCTTTTAATATTTATTCTTTCACCCATGCAATGGCTTTTAAGCTTCTCTTTCTCACAAAAAATCATTTGCTTCCTGATTTTAGGAAGTCCACTCTTCAGAATTTTACAGTGAAGTCTCAGAAATGGCTAAATATAATTAATCTTTAATTGTATACTACTTTAAAAGCTCTGACCAAGGTTTTAAAAGCTGGATACTAGACTAGGAAGACTTCAAAACCTTAGTGTGGGCATTCAGTAGTTGCTTTCCTATTCTGTAGGTCATGGAGAAATCACTGAGAAAATGGATGGTGCATAACTATTTCTGAATGCAGACTATTTGAAATTTTCATGGATAGAGTGTAATGTGTATGGAGATTTCATGAGGTATGCTTTCACTTTCTATAAAAGGATCTAAAAGCTAAAAAGGGAAAATTTATATTTTACAATGAAACTGTAAAACAGAGAAAGTGGTTTTGATAGAAATGGTGTAAAACTCAAATTTTGGGTGCAATTTATAAAGCATTAGATTTTCAGTCTCACTTCAGGTGATGCATCTCTAGTGCTTACTTAGGTAGTTAGGATATCTTTTGGACTTTAAAGTTTCAGCTTCTTTTTACAGATGGTGTGAAAATTAACTAAAATTGCTGTGCCAATACCCCAGACAAAACACCATGGGTTTTCTTGGAAGTCCTCTCACCGGGTAATAGGGTGTGGCTGTTATAATTTAGAAATTTCCATATCCCAACTACCAAAATTAAAATAAATATTGGCTATTCATTCTCAGGAAGGATTACACATGAGTTAAAGTGATATCCCTAGATTTCAAATTAGTTTGGCCCAAGGCAAAATTTTGCAAAGATTCCAAAACTGAGTTGCATATGACCATGAATGTGCTGTAATTCTGGGGCTATCCCACCCTTTCCTTAAAAGACAAGCTATGACTATATTTGCAACCTATTGCTTACTCTCCTGCCCTGAGGACATCTTCTTACCACATCTTGTAAGCTATCTAAAAAGGTAGTACTTCACATCCTGCCAACCTTTGTCCTAAACTTGTCCACAGATATTTTCTTGTGCTGTTAATGGCAAAGTTGATGAGGATTCAGCTGCTGGTGTCCCCTGCCCTGTAGATGTGTGATCCTCATGGTGAGAATGATCACAGAAAAAGTACAGTAGATATATACCCTCCTTGTAGACCCTGAAACACGGTGTGTTTCACCTGTAGGTCCTGAAACCCTGAAACAAGGGGTGGCCTTAGCTTTTCTCCTTCCATTGTCTCTATTTGCTGTAGGTCACTGCTGAAGCAGAGAACAATACTACCATTCTGTTACCCTGTTATGTTGGAATAAATGACTGTGCAGTCCTCTACAATCAGAACAGACCACTGAAGGATGTGAAGCATGGAGTGACAGAGCCTGTTCAAAGCCCTTTGTCACAACCCAGTCACCTTCTGTGACTGCATGCCACCTGTGCAGCATGTCACCTCCTTGCAGTGCATGTTCAGGTTACATAACAAGGATCTGACCCTGTGCTTTTCTTCTCTGGAGTTCCTGTGAATGTGGGGATGCCCTCCCACAACATCTTGCTCTCGGAACTAGAGAGAGAAGGATTTGATGGGGGGACTGTTAGGTGGATAAGCAGTGGACTGGACAGTTGTATCCAGAGGGTAGTGGTCAATGGCTCAGAATCCTGATGGACATCAATGACAAATGGTGTCCCTCAGGGGTCCAAACTGTGACCAATGGTATTAAATATCTTCATCAATGACCATGACAAAGGGAACAAGTGCACCCTCAGCAAATTTGACACCAATCTGGGTGATGCAGTTGATGCACTTGAAGGAGAGGATGGCATCCAGAGGGACTTGAACAAGCTTGAGATGTGGATCCACAGGAATCTCATTAAAGTAACAAGACCAAGGTGCTGCACCTGGGTCAGGGCAACCCCGGTATCAACACAGGCTAGGGGATGCACAGATCCAGAGTAGCCCTGCCAAGAAAGACTTGGGAGTGCTGGTGAATGCAAAGTTGGATATGAGCCGGCCATGAGCACCTGTAGCCTGAAAAGTTAATTGTATCCTGGGCTACAGCCAAGCAGCGTGGCCAGCAGGTCAAGGAAAGGGATTCTGCCCCTGTGCTCTGCTCTGCTGAGACCCCACCTGCAGTGCTGCATCCAGCTCCGGGGTCCCCAGCACAGGAAGGACATGGAACTGATGGAGAGAGACCGGAGGAGGTCACAAAACCCATTAGAGGGGTGGAGAACATATCGTGAGAAGAGGCTGAGAGAATTGGAAATGGAGAAGGTTTTTTGACCTGACTGTAGCCCTTCCAGTTTCTGAAAAGAGTGTATAAGAAAGATGGAGAAAGACTTCATACAAGAGCATGTAGTGACAGGGAACAGCTTCAAACAGAAAGAGGGTGTGTTTGGACAAGATATTAGGAAGAAGTCCTTTATTATAGGGGTGGTGATCCTCTGGAACAGGTTGTCAGGGAAGCTGTGGATGTGTCCCTGGATGTGTCCATGAGCCAGCTGGCTGGGGCTCTGAGCAACCTGGTCTGGTGGCAGGTATCCATGCCTGTGACAGGGGCTTGGAACCAGATGATCTTTAAGGTCCCTTCCAATCCAAACCTTACTGATTTTATGATTCCATGATTCACTTACACAGAACATACTCAGATTTAGATTGAGGCTAACTTTAGTCAGATTATATTTCTCAAACCATTCCTTGTCTTGAAGATATTGCAATATCTCCACTGTTGACAAGGTTGCCACCATTATTATTTGCCCTTTGCATACATGCTTCTGTAGACATTATGGCGTTTTGGGTAACCAAAGATTCTTTGTTTTGGCAAAAGAGAGGAATCACAGCACCCCAACTTGGAATTAGAATACATTTCTCTTACAGGAAGGTGCATAAATATTTTGAGATTACTGCCTATCGTACTGTGAATCAACCCGTAATCATTTAATTGCAATTTGTTTCCAGACAAGATATTAAACCACTAGATACATCATAATTTCTTCACATCCATTAAATGAACATAGAATGAACAAATACTTTTAGGCAGATAGCTCTTAACAATTTGTGAAGATCTCACACATTTTCTGCTTTCAGGAATAGTTCACTGAAACTTCAAAGTTCATTGATATTAGTCTTACTTTCATAATGAACATGATAACATTTGGCAAACATCAATAAAAATGTTGGTGGTCACTTTCCTAATATATTATTCCTCATCACTAATGAAGATATTCATCCATGTTGTGAGCCATACATTAAGTTAGCTAAAAAGATCTTGGTAGTGCATTCTGAAATGGGTGAACCAACAGAACAAATACTTTGGCTTGATAACTTCTTTATTAAAGGCAAAAAGCTCAATGCCTATACTCAAGTCAGTAAATACTGCATGTCAATACCTTCATTAGTGATTTCTGAAGGCTTTGTTCACTCTTTCATTCCTCTCTTCTTACATTGACTAATAAAAGTGTAAAATGTATACTCTGAAATACCAAGGCTCTTATTCTGCTGCTGCTGGCAGTGAGATACTTGTGTTAAAACAGTAGAGATTGGTAACTGTGGATCAATCTAATCTGGAAGAAAATTCAGTTAAGCAGCCGGGACAAACTGGGGATGTTCAAAAATACGAGAAAAAAATCCCTGTGCTTTCAGCATGTGGAGATTAATGCTGACTTTCCTAAAGAAAACTTATCAAATTACTGCAAAATATTAATCTCATATCTTAGTAAATTCCATTCCTCCATAAGCATGATATCTCATTTTATTTTGGCATATATTGCTTCCCCATTTGAGAAATTTAGGAACAAAATAATGTCAAGGTGTACGTATAATTTCACACTTTATCACGCAGTTCATTTGCTTCTAGTCTAACTAAACACCATGCTTGTGAAGAGAGAATGAGTCAGTGATAAACAAGTATTTGCTATTACCTCATGGATCAGCTGGCATGAATTGCCAGACAGTGATGTTTCACCACCTTTTTTTTTTTTTTTTTTTGTCAGTACCAGAAGACATGGACTACTCATGTCTTGTTCTATATTCATACTATGCAGGCCATGCTTTGAATTTCTAAGCTCATATTTTAATCAGTCGCGCATGAAAATTAAACTTGGTTTTAAGCTGAGTTACCAGACAAGCTAATATTTATAACAATAAATTTCTTGCAGAATATTTAAAACACTCCAGTTTGTTTAAAAATCATGATTCTACAAGACCTAAAATAGTTTAGCTAAACAGGAATTTATGTGTTAGATATCACATTGATATTTAAAAGAAGTTGAGTACTTCATTTAAATTTCTTTTAACATACTTATTGTTTTCATATCAATATATTGAGCACTTACTTTCTTCAGGAAGATAAAAGTTTGTTCCAAAGGACATCTCACTGAAATAAGGAAAATGGTGATGAATGACATGCATCACAAAATTTGTGATTGCCCTGTGAAGTCAATTATCTCCTTCTAGTTCAGCAGCATTTTGACATTTTCTTGGTAAATAATTTATGGCTTCATGCCTCAGTATATAAGTATATAAGGTATGTGTAAGGTAGTCGTGGTATTATTCTTATCATTATTATTATTAATGATATTGTTATTATTATTATCATCATAATTATAATTATTATTTTTTAAACGAAGAAATTTTAAATGAGCTGATAGGAGAGATGACTAGGTATCCAATCCTATGAAACTCTTCCGCAAGCACTTAACTTTCAAGGTCATTATTTCTTTAGTAAATAGAACAACTCCTATGTCTGTTTTCTGTGCTTTGCTCAATTAGTATTCAATTCTCTTACATTGTTAACTTAATAAAATTCTGTTAATTATTTAATCAGTATTAATTATGTTAATTAGTGTTTGACATGTGGTTATAGAAAAGAAAAGGCATAGGTTTGTATTCTTTTGAAATTTTCTCTTAGCCTCCTAAATGTATTACAAGATCCAGAAATATAGGCCTGTACACTATTAAGTAACAATCTTAAAATAAAACTGAGATGTATGTGAAGTGAGCAGCACAAATTAAAGCACCAACATCTGAATGTAACAGGTGCCATCCACTGTGAATAACAGTGGAATAGGTATTAGTTTCACAGCCCACAAAGCTGAAGCTGTAGCTTGTGGGCCCTTGAATGCTACTCCTCCATCTCATATTTGCTTATCTCTTAATTCTGAATTACTTAACTCCTTGGCAGAACCTACCCAGCCACACAATCATTATGAAAGGTCTGATTTTCCTCAGAAGTCAATATATTTTTTACTCTTACTTCTCTACATGCTTGAAACCTGAAACAAATTTGAATAATCAGTCACATGTGGGAGTATTTTTGTTAAAGAACAAGAAAGTAAGTTTTAAGGTTTAACAGCACTGAGATACTGTGGGGACCCTTGAGCTAATTATTGCTCTGATGAAGTAAGGCAAGAAGGTGTACAATATGATCAGCAGGCCAAAAGTGAATAAGGGAAAATCAAAGCATAGGCTATTGCATGCCTTCCACACTTATCAGGGAGATGAAAATCCTATTCTTTGGGAAGGAAATGGTATAATAACAACCAATATCTCTTTAGCAAATATAGACCCACAAGGATAGGCTAAGGAAAACACACACATAAAAAAGAAATTCACTGTAGACCACTCCACTCTTATAAAAAGAAACACTTTCACATGGCACTAATCACAGTTTGATAGTCAAACGACCAAAAAAAGTAAAAAAAAATTAATAAAAAATAGAAGATGCTAGACTAGAAAAGTCATTCCATGAATGTGACTGTCACACAACATTTTAGATGGGTTAGGCAAAAGAACTGTTCACCTCCACCCTCAGACTACCCAAAAAAAAAAAAAAAAAAAAAAAAAAAAAAAAAAAAAAAAGGAGGGAGTGAATGGAATATAAAAGAAATAAAAGAAGTTCATGAGCCTATGACAAGTCATGGATTTCCATTTTGGCAGCTGGCTCGATATGTAGAGGAAGATTAGTGTATGCTACTCAGCTAAAGGAATTCATGCATTTCTCTCATTGAAGATGGATGAGGTCATGAGGTGAGTGCTTTGCCTTCCTGAGTAAAATTTCTTGCTGTTCAAACTTTTTCAAGATGCACCAGCTTGTGTTATGTGACCCATTACCAGCAGTAGGTTCTTCAGTCACCACTGCAGCAGCAGCAAAGGCTAGTGCCCTAAATAAGAAACAACAAAGAGTTTCATTAATTCCTTTAATGTTCCTTCTACATAGAAATGCATTTCCTTAATATATATTTCAAAAAATGGATTTGACAAGAGAGCATTTGCTGCAAAGCTCAAATTGTCATGAAATTTACATTATAAAGGTTGACAATATGATCATTATATTTAAAACCTCTTGAACAAGATCCTTTCCACACTGATGTCAAATCACTTGAATTCAGGCGGTGTTATGGCCCATCCTGATGTTCTGTAGGGATATTTCCAAAGAAAATCAATCTATTCTGATGTGATTTATTCTCTTGTGGCACTCTCAAAATTCATATTGCAGGAGTTAAGCATGGAGCAAGTTCTTTTGAATTTGCCATGTTTTATGAACCCTGCAAAGATCGAAACTATGTAAATAATGGCCAAAAGACTTTATTTGTAAATACATGATAGAGGTGATATTAACTCTGACTTTTCTTCAGACATCAGAATGGGCCAATCTATGTGAATAAGAAAAGCATTTTGTCTGTCTACAAGTTAGAAGCTATGCAGAAATGTATGAACATACACATGATGATAGAATATGGAAATTTCATTCATTTTATATTTCCACAGTTTTCATTTTTTCTAATTTTAGCATCTGTCTTGTAACATTTGATGATTTTCATAACACTTCACATCTGAAATCATGAGTTTATGAGAGCATATAGCATTCTTACCTATATTTTAGAAAAAACAGTGAGGGAAGAAAAAGAACATAGGGGCCGATAGCCCTCACAGAATGTGGCTGTCTTGGTTCTGGCCAAGAAAGGGTTACTTTTTGCAGTAGCCAGGAGGGGGCATGGCTAGGACAAAGAGCTTATTCTATACCACCTCTTTCCATTGCCAGGGGACAGGGAGAAGGCATTCTTTTCCAGGGACTTTCCCATTTGCGAAACGGGATGGAAGGAGCTTCTATCTATTATTGTGTGTTTTTTCTGTGGGAATCAATTCTCTTCTTACCCTTTTGTTGTTAATATTGTTGTTGTTACTGTTCCTTTTCATATCTCATTGCTGTTTCCAGTAAATTGTTCTAATCCTAACCTGTGATCTTTGTCCTTTTGGGGTCCAGATGGAGGGAGGCGGGATAGGAAAGCAATGTATGTGGGGTTTTGTGGGAGTACTAAACTGAAGACTACAATTCCTAAACCACGGCAGTGACTGTTTTCAACTGCATGAGATATCATTTTCTGGAGAGTCAAAACACAAATGCAAATAATACCTTTCTTTTTTTCCTTTTTTACTACAAGTAAAACATAAGACATTTCAGGACCCATCCCAATGTTTTTCCCATCCATTAATGCATAGTTGCTTGTAGAATTGGGATTTGCACCCAACAATAGACCTGTTTTATTCTAAGCTGAATAGCTCTTTCTATAGCAAATAGCAAACTATGAACATATCTGTAGGAGACATTAACACAAGCAAAACTGAAGACCATAACAAAAGGTAAACAAAACCAATCAGTTGCTGTAAGATAACTACAAAAACAAGAAACAACTGTTTTTCAAAGCATCAGAAACTTAGTTAAGATCTTCCATTGAATTCTAATAGAGAAAACAGAGTCCTTAGCAATTCACATATCCAAGAAATACGAAATATTCCAAAATGAAAACACATACTTTAAAAACTTTAACCCTAAGCAAAGGCAACAAAGCAGCTTAAAATATGGAATCACAGAATCACACATTCAGTTATGTTGGAAAAGGCCTCTAAGATCATCAAGTCCAACCTGTGACCAAACACTGCCTTGTCAACCAGACCATGGCACTGAGTGCCACATCCAGTCAAGAAGGACAAAACCTCACACACCTTTATCTCAATCCACAGTTAAATCAAATAGTCTGTTAATTGCAAAAAGGAGAACAATACCTGTATAATATACAGTCTGTAGCATCCAATAGTAATAACATCCAATACAATCAGAATATATTTGAGTTGAGGAGAGACTTGTACATGAAGCCTGGAGAATTACAAGACAAGACATTTCTGAATCTATCAAACAGAAACCACAGCATTTCAGCTGGGGAAGGTATGGTATGAGAAATGCAGTTGTGATAAATTAATCACTATGAGAAGAGTGTGATAAAAGTCTTGCACTGTCTTTGACTTACCTTTCAGCCCTATTGAGAAAAAGAATGATGTTTTCCTGATTATGAGATGTGCAATTCCAGAAGTCTGTAATCTAAATATTTTTATAATAATTTATTGCCACTGCAAGTAACATTTATCTGAATAAGGACATAGAAAAGCTGCTCTGCAGTTACACCTCTTTTTGTTTTTATACCACAGACTAGTTAGTCTTAATCCAATAACCCAATTTTACTCTGATACAGCACTTCTTGCAAGGATTTTGCAAATAAGAGCTCTCTTATATCTCATCATGGTGTGTCTTGTGACTTGTGTAGCCATCACAAGCAGAAAAAATAAAGGTGGGTTCGTTGCTATAGGATTTCCACACTACCTCATCAATTCCTTATTTTCCAAAGAAAAAGACCCACCATGGTATATCTCATCAATCTATTGGTTTATACCTTTGCTTTCATTCTTGTTTGACCTGAAAATTCACTTGTACTTACAGCAGGCATTGTGTTATTCTTTAGGATTGCACATTTTTCAATTGTCTTCTCTGTCCTGCTGTCTAGTTGCCCTCTCCTAACAATTTTTGTGCCCTTCTGTCAAATATAATTGAATCTGATCAACAGGGTTGAGTCTGAAGGCACTTAGGTTCCTACAGATGTCATGAAAATTGGCATCTGAAGAGAGAAAGAGAACAAGATGAAGCACAGGCAAAATTTTTCTTCTTCCATTTCGTAAGCCAGTCAGCACACACAGAGCCTAAACAGTCACAGTAAGTACTGCCTTTGCCAAGTACTGTGTTTGACCTCATTGCAGGAACTGGGTAGAACTCTAACTAACCTTACCTATGTTATTAGTAAAACCTGCTACCTATCAATTTCCCCGAGTTCTGTGGAGCTGGTTCCCTCAGAGACACAGGTGCAAGATGTTGCCGATGTGCTGAGAAAAGGACCCATTGCTCTCTGAAACACAGAAAAGGTGGGCATACAGGTTCTCCAGCAAATTACCCCACCAAACAATGAGGTGAGAATAGAGCTTGCCCCATGTCAGCAAATCCTCTGTTTAAACCGATTAAGAGCCCTGGTCCTGTGCAATTTTCAAAATCAAAAAACTGCTGATATTTTGTTCTATGCTTTCTTGTCTTTATTTGATGGGTGTTCTCTAGTTCTTATCAGAAACACAGCCCTGATTATTTATCACATTTAAAACTTGGAAATCACTTGTAGCCATTATTATTGTGAGTTAAACCACATCTGATTCTACTTCCAGTTGGAATGCTAATTTACTAGTGTTTGGCCCCTGTCAACATGCTGTGTTTATTTAAAAATTCTTGTAATGGCCAGCCTGGATTTCACTCCCTCCTTCTCAATACAGCTAAAAAAATTATAAGCTGACAGTTCGCTAAACACCTGACTCGTTTCAACGCTTCTTTCAGCACACTTCATTTTTAATATACTGCCATTGTAAGTGTCTTTTTCCTACCCTGTTCTATACACGATGAGGTCAGGTCAATGAACAGCTGAAGCCTCTTTTTTGTTTTCCCCCTGAGTCAGTAATAATGAATGTATTGTTTGTGAAAGGTTTAGAGCTGATAGCAAAAATAGAGGTAGCACTAATCTGGCCTTTGGCTGTCAGAGCAACTTGATTCTGAATTCATTGCAAGGGGGTGAGAACCACCATCTCCTGGGTAATAATTCAATCCTATCTTTCTGTTCATTGAGCCCATAGACTTCCTTTGCCACATTAATTCCACTTGAACTATAATAACCTCCTGGCTGGGAACTGCTATTGATAAATCACAAGAGAAACTGGCAAACTGACATTGGAGGTGGACAAGCAATTGTGCACAATAGAAAAATTCAAAATGAAGTGGGATCAATAACTAGCATTGTCAAGAAAAAAAAGCATAGCTTTTTTTCTGATTTTAGACAGATTAAGACATTCTACAAGCACTCACACTACTGGAGATTTTGAATACCTGTTACTATTTTACTTCAGGCAGAATTTTTCAATCAACTATTAGTTAATTAAATATGAAACAATCCAAATTATATTAACCAATGCCTGCATTCACTCCAGTTCATGATATCATAATAGTACTTTGTTCTTCTGTCCCTTTATCTATTTTTACAGAGTTTTATCCTTCACTTATGCAGGAGCTCTCAAGAACTTGCCCTGGAGGATGACCACTGCATTCAGTGAATCCCTGAATGATAACAATCAGACTGTCAGGAATGAAATCATTTATGGTTGCGTATTTATTGGAGGGAGAATGAAACTTGCAACCTACTTGTCCACAACTAGAGCACATAACATCTATTGTCATTACACACCATCCTCACCTCCACCTCATTTTATATTTCATGTGGCATTTTATATGCTGCATCTTTTCCCCAGTGGCTCCGATCTTCAAAAACTCACAGGTCTGTATAACTTCATTTATGCAAGCAATCCAACCGAAATCAAAAGGACTATATGTGGCTAATGAAAATATGCATGGTTTATAAACCCAAGAGAGACAAAGGACTTAATGATCTTTTCAAGAGTGGATTTCATCTTGTAAAATGCTCATGGCTCATACAATTCCAGGATAATATGAACCTTGGTGAGGAACTTATTCATAATTGATAAGGCTGATCAATATTTGGCAATTCCCCCCACGAAGTGCATCTGCGTTCACATTCCAATTTATAAAGGAAACTACAAAAAAACCCCAACCAGACAAACAAACAAAAAACCCCAAACAAAAAAAAAAAACCCCAGCAACAACAACAACAACAAACCTGCTTAAAAAAGGCAAGCAACTGGGATTATTATCATAAAAGGAAAACAGATTAAGGGATTGATATTTTCAATTTAAATTTAAGACATGTTTGCTCCAGTTATAAAACACATTTATTCCATTTGAAAGAAAATAATTTGAGTTTCTGTTTTCATTTTTTCTTTAGTACAACTTGGAAAACAAATATTTTTTAAATAACTTCATTTTGGTTTTGAATTTCCCATGCTAAAGAAACCACTTCCCACAACCTGTGCTGCTTAACTCCCATTTTGCATATGCCATTTTATTTCCAAGTGTACTGTGGTAGTCAAGTACACAGGTGACTTTGAACATGCTTTTGTCAAGGCTCTTTTTTGCCACAACATAAAACCTTGCTCCAATTACTCTCAAAGTTTTATATTTGGGGCTTGCTAGCCATCTGTATTTTTTCTTTTTCTTTTTTCTTAATTCTTGCCCCACCCCCTTCAGCTCCCCCTGCCCCATTCTTTCTTTTCCAGTTCTCAGTGGATCTCAGAATTTCACAGAATTGTTCTGGTTGGAAAGGATCTCTGGAGATCCTCCAGTCCAACCCCCCTGCCAAGGCAGGGTCACCGAGAGCAGGTGACAACACAAATGTGTCCAGCTGGGATTTGAAAGCCTCCAGAGAGGGAGACTCTACAACCTCCCCAGGCAGCTGTTCCAGTGCTCTGCCACCCTCAGTGCAAGGAAGTTCTGCCTCGAGTTGTGGTGGAACTTCCTGTGCTTTAGTTTATGACCATGGCTCCTCATCTCTTCTTTGGGCACCACTGAAAAGAGTCTGGCACCATCCTCCCACACCCACCTTTCAGATATTTCTGAGTATTGATGAGAGCTCCTCTCAGTTTTCTCTTCTCCAGACCAAACAGGCCCAGTGCCCAGAGTCCCTCCTCATAAGAGAGAAGCTCCAGACCCCTGACCATCCTTGTGGCTCTCCACTGGACCCTCTCCAGCAGCTCCTTGTCTCTCTTGTGCTGAGGAGCCCACAGCTGCACACAGCACTGCAGGTGTGGCCTCACAGGGCTGAGTAGAGGGGAAGGGTCACCTCCCTCCACCTGCTGGCCACACTCTTCCCAGTGCACCCCAGGATTCCCTTGGCCCTCCTGGCCACAGGGGCACTGATGGCTCATGGACAGCTTGTGACCCACCAGGAGTCCCAGGTCCTTTCCCACAGAGCTGCTCTGTAGGAGGTCAGCCCCAGCCTGTGCTGGCACTGGGGCTGCCCCTCCCCAGGCACAGGACCTGGCACTGAAATTGTCCTTGCTGAACCTCTACCCAACTCTCCAAGGCCCTGTTGAATGGCAGCACAACGTTAAAGTGTATTAGCTGCCCCCCTCAGTTTTGTAGGACTCACAGGTAAGAATTTCATTCAATAACATGAGATCACAGAGACCACCTAAGTACCTGAAAGAGTGTCTCAGAGCTGCTGCCTCTGTGATGTGAGGATGACTGTACCAGAGAAGTCCTCCTGTGTACACTGATGGCCACATGGGAACAGTGGGACATGGCCTGCAGAACATCACACTGGGTAACTCATGGAGATTAGAATGATAAAGCAGAGTCTGTTGGGAGATAAACTCTGCTGAAAAAAGGCTAAAAAAAAGAATAGGATGAATACTTTCACTCCACTGGGAAGATGAGAACTACTTGATATGTTTGTGGGCATCTCTAGAATAGATTTTTAATCAACAATTCTCATTTACTGGAAGAGTGAGCCTATGAACAGACTAATACTACTGAGTGACATTATGGGCCATTCATCTGCTTAACTTGTCTGAAAATTTGAGCCACCAGTGAAGAATTATTATTGATTTTTCAGGCTGTCTATGTTAAATGCCTGATATACTGTACCACTCTCTTTTTCCACTCTCCCTCCATTGTCACTGATATCAAAATGAAACCCACCTATTATCAAATCAATCATGCCTGATAAAACTACTCAGAGTAAGATGATGTGCATCATATTTACCAACTGAGACTGAAAGATGGAATTTCAATCATTCAGAAAATGTGCATTTTATTTATTTATTGTTTTTGATAAACAGGGAACTACTGCAGCAATTAATTAAAGCTATTTAACAGCCTCTGTATGAGGCAGGAATTTTGCCTTGTGGTTGAGATGTTAAACTTAGCTGAAGAGTTTTCATTTATGCTTCTGGTTTTGGGAAAGGCTTCTCTTGTAACTTTAGCAAAAGTGATCAATTTCTTTGGACCACAGCTCTGGCAACAAAAAATTAGCTAGAGATTTTCTGTAACTTAAAAACTAAGGACAAAACACTATTTTTCGCATATAGGTAACTACACAGACAAATAGGAAATGAAGAAAGTTGGAAAAGCGACAGTTAAAAGAAGAGGTTTTGTCATAGAAAATAAAAGAAAAATGTTACAGATTCTACATGTGTGCCTGGGGTTCACCAGCCAGGAACAATCCCCAGAAATTATCTTAGCAGTTCAGGCAGAGAGAGTGAGAAGGAGATTTCACACTGGCTGTCTAATGAGCAATGAATTTCTGGGTCATCAGTACTCCATCATCTTTGACGTAGTAAAACCTCAGAAAAATAATAGACCCAAAAATCTTTAGGAGCTTGAACAGACGTAAAAAGGAAAGCAAGCCTTCTTCCTGTGTTATCCAATTGACAAAGACCTAATCTTGAGTACGAAATAACTTATTGGCAGATGTAAGTAATAGAAGGGAAAAAATGCTTATTTCATTGAAAACCTATATTTACTCTAAAGGACTTGAATTTTTCAGTCTGTTTCATGTGGTCTTTATGTGAAAATCTGAACTTCAGATTTGGGTAATCTTAGCACACATGTCCCAAGAGAGGACTTACTATACAGTCTGAGGAACCAAGAGAGAACCCAGCAGTTAAAGCCACATCTCCTTTGAATGTCTGCTACAAATATGAGTAGCTGATGAAAGTAAAGCAGTAATGACTGTTGCAGAATACCCTAGGAATATTCTGTGTCCAGAAAAAATGATTGTAAGTCTACTGTTAGAAGCAATACAACTTTCTTTAGCAACTTATAAAATCATTTTGGCAGAACTGTTTGCAATCTATCAGTTGTATCAGATTTTGTCCTTAGGTTTAGATTTGTCCAAAGATTCCTGACATATACCACAAAATACTTCTATTAAACTAATATTTTCAGAAACCTTTTACATTGTCTACATTGATTTGATTTATCCAGATTTCTGTGATTAAAAATAGAAAATATTTTCTCAGCAACTGACCTTATATGCATTATTTTCTGCAGCCTCTGCAATGAGCCAGTCCTCTCAGCTAGTTCTCCCCATTAGCAAAGTTACTTGAACTCTAATGGCATAAATAAGTAGTGCCTACATAAAAATACATAACCAAATATATTTTTAAGGCCTTTGTTTCTCTTATCCTGCAATATTGTCTGACATGTAGAAGGAGACATCCTCTTGTATTAAATTATCTTTTCCATTTCAAGTCACCTAATTTTTCTTACTGTGTTTCTTACTGAAGTGAAATACACATGACTTTGTCCCAGTCCTTCTCTGCAGCATATTGATTTGCCCACAGCTGTTTGGAAGAGCATATATTTCAGTCTTTTACTGAATGGACCATTTCTAAGGTGTTATGGGCTCCTAAATAATAGTTCACTTCATTTAGCCTGGGAGGAACAAAGCAGGTTGATACCAGGATGAGGTGTCTGAAGTTGACAGCGGCTCCATCTGACTCAGCCTTTTCTAGGCTAAACCAGGACAGGACTGCCAGGGTGTTGAGAGGGAGAACTTGCTCCTGATGGATTTTCACATCATTTCACAGCAGAATGTGACCCAAAGCCTAGGTGGAAGACTTGATCTCTCCTGGATGACCTCTGAGACCAGAACTCCTGATATTTACCAAAATGAATATGCTGAGTCCACGGAATTTATCAAAGAACATAGGCTGCCTAGGGAAGTAGCTGAGAAGTGCTATTATGAACAGTTTTAGTACCCAGTCATCCACACCCTTCTTTTCCTATGTAATTCATATTTTTTGTTGTCCAAGAAGAGCAGCCTGGTTATAGATTTTACCTTGTTTCTGAACTACTTCATGGTTGCATTTTAAGCAGATTACACCTTAGAAGCATTGTAAGGCAAAAAGAAGAAACTCGTGGTACACATCTAGTATTTAAATAGAAGTTATATGTTCACAGGGATTTCTGAATAATTTTCCTCTCAATAAGGGGGAAGAAAAGGTATGAATTCATACTAGACCTGCAATATGTATGTGCATATATCAATAGGTTAAAGGCTTAAAATTAATCTGACTGTATATACTATCTAGTCATGGTCTCCATGAGTAAAGAGCTATGTATTTTACACATTTGCAAGAACCAGGATGATTGGTAGAGACAAAATAATCTTAAAACTTGATGGCTAAATACTCTCTTCTGCAAGATCTCTGATACACTATCCATCACCTGAAAGTTTACTGAGCTAAATTGCTCGGTTCCTGATAACACCTTTTTTTTTTTTAGCTCAGCAGGTCTGTCCTGTTATGATCAAAATGGCTGTGGGAGAGCTTCTTCTGGAGCATGAATATTATGTCCAACAGAAGCAGTAAGAAAAACAACAATTCAATAATGTTCTTCTCTGAAAAAAAAGAAAAAGCGCCCCCTCCTCCCCCTCCCCATAATCAGAGAACCTGGGGATAATGACATTCATTGCTAATTGGAGCAAATATTTCAGTATTTCAGTTCAGGTAAGAATTTTTTCCTCTATTAAAATAGAAGCAATAAATGTGAGCATGAATTTGTACACTTTCTTCATGGCTTTATATATTACCCCAACAGCTTTTATTGTAGAAGGGTTCAGTGGGAACATCAGAAGGACTATAGCCACCAGGGAGTTGTTCTGTTGTGGCAGGACTGGAGTCAAACTCGGGAGGTGACTGAAAATCAGAAAGGAAGTGGAAGAAATTTCTACTTCAGTGAAAGCAGCCTTTTCCATGCTGATATGATGCCCTGTGCTGCCTTTTTATTCTAGACAGACATTCTGACTGATTTTTTTTCTAGAATAAAGAAAATCATAAATAGGGAAATTCACAATCTGAATTTTCCTGTCTGAGTGGCCCTGAATATATTTCTTAACCATTTCTCCTTCCTGTTCCATCATTTATAATGTTCAGATTTACAAAGACTTTTCAGTCTGTTAATCTTCATTTAACACTGATCAGAGGAACCTCAGAGGAGAAAAAGACAGATTCTCAGATTATGTAAATCAGTATAGCTCTGCTGCTACTGTTGTACAACTGCTGACACTCTGGGGCACAGAGCTCACAAAACACTAAGTTTGTAAAAACAATGCCAAACCATGGGGTTTTTGTACTTCAGAGGATTTAAATAGCCACATAGAATTGCAGCTGCATCAAAAATAGAAGGAACTGCAGCTGAACTAGCTCATGTTGCATGGTAGCACTTCCATCTTCTTCATACGCAGCTTACACATAAGTCTGGTGTGCCTATGGTCGTCTTTGTGAATACACCTACACGGGTTCAACATTAATGTTGAACCCACAGATTAATAAATAAACAAGCCTCTCCTTCTGAGAAAATTCCAGCCCTGAATATTTCTGTCTACATTTTACAAACACATGGAGAAAACTAATAAAGCCATTAATTGCATCAGTCCAGAGAGTTCCAGCCATAGTAGCATGATGAATCCATGATATACAAAACACAGCATCACTCTGTCCATACCCATGCTGAAAGTTGCTTTCTTCTGTAATGACAGGTTGAGAAGTACTCAGCTATTCTTTGAGTCAGTTGTAGAAACCAGCAGGATAAGACATTAACAAGCTTAAAAGGTATTACCTGTCTAGCCCTACCAGGAGGTTTATGCTGACTGTAGGGGTTTCACACATCTCTTATACTTTCATGAGGGAATTAGTTAAAATTGCCATAGTGGAAAGTATTTGATTTAGATTAATCTGGATTTCTCAAGCAGTGGAGACTCATTACTCTGGCTGTTCTACCCATACTGCCCTTAATGCTCTAACTATATACTCAGGAAAAAAGCCTCCAGTTCAAAGCTCTTGATGGATAAGTAAAATGGATCATTATTATCTTTTCAAGAAACCTTTAAAAGACTTAGAAGAACAAACAGAAAAATATATGTAAGTGAGATATATATACTTCCAGCATTCAATCTGGGCATACATCAGGTTTTTGCCTTCTCAGGTGACAAAATTTCTCATCCTGAGAGAAAAAACGTGCTATATGTTAATCTTTTCACCTAAGAGATAGCCCTGATAATCTTACAGTGCTGGTGCAGTTCATGTCTTGTCTCTAGCATGGCTGCATTACATGAGGTGAGATGTCCTAGGAATGCCCCAGTTAGTGTACCAAAACACAATGTGTTACCATGCTTTTGAACATTCTCAGTGTGCCTCTTCAGTTCTGCCTGTAGATACAAACCAGAGATCTTTCCAGGCATGAAACTGTCAGAGCTGTTAATGGGGACATACAGGAAAGTGAGAACTCTAGTGCCAGAAGCCCTCTGTCACTGTAAGGACAGGATAGTCCCAAATCTTTTTTTTTTTTTTTTTTTTTTTTTTTTTTTTTTTTTTTTTTTTTTTTTGGAAGCTGGTGTCAATCAGACAAGCTTTATGATGGTGATACAAGGGTGAGCACACAATTACATTTTAATCTTTCAGCCATGCTGGCTGCTAAATCCAGTAAAAATATCTGGTTTTCTCCTTTGGACTGTGGTTTGGGTTCTCTTCTCAAACGTTTTAAGGAAACGAGCATGTGAAGGGAGTAAGGATTTCATGATACTGAAGTCTTTCAAGTGATTTGAAACACTAGATGTTTATCCTTCTTTATGGATTACACGCATTTCTAAGTCATAAGACATGCACTGATCTTGCTGAGATGGTTTTTAAAAACTATCAGGATTATTAACAGATCAGAGAAAGCTTGACATCACCAGCCAATAATTTTTGCAACTGTATATTTATAAGCTCCCCAATACTAATATCTTAATGTTAGAATTATCTCCAATACTGTGATTCAGAGGCAGATGATCTGACAGAGGAAGCTACATTTTAAAAGTGCTATCAGAGATAATGTGTGGAGTCTTGACCTGATTCAATTAGAGCTTTGCCCTTATGTTACCCAAGGGCATATTATCCAGCATTTATAAAGACATTGGCTTGGATAAATGAATGAGAAAAAAAGCACTATTGTTTACTCAGCAGGAGATGGACTGTGGAAATGGCTAGATTACCCTCTCATACAGACACACAATATTACAACCACACACACACACACACATACACACAGATAAAGACACAGTACACGTACACAGATAAGCACATGCATAAAACCTTAACAAAACCTCCTCAAAATCATCTCCATCACCAAAACATCATATTTTAAAAACGAGAGACAAAGCTGAGCAATTTTGATTTTTCTTTTGTTTTTTCCCTTTTGGATGCAAAACCCGGTCCCATTTTCGGTGGTTTATATACATGTAATTAGCAGTTTAATTTCCTCGGAGGCTAAATTAGCCCTATGAATTTACTTAATAAAGAGCAAGATTTAGTGCCAGGGCTGCGGCTGAGCTCAGCCTCGGCTCTGCACTGCCCTCTGCTGCCTCCCGGCCGCGGCCAGCCCGGCCCGGGCACGGACCCAGCCGGGGAGCTGTCCGCAGGAGCGCCGCGGGAACACCACCCTCGGAAACCTCGTCTGCCCAGGACACGTGCCCTGCCTCTTCTATTTTCCCGTCACCAAATACGCAACAAACATATTTCTGCACACGTGTTTTGTTTCTTTTTCCCCGGCAAATTCCTAGATTATACTTACTACCATATTAGCCTTGTAAAAAACCCCTTTCACACAGGTAAGTTCAATAATAGATTGCATCGTGTGCTGGTACGTAATCCATGAGGCTGAAGAAAACAACGTCACACAACGCGTCATCCATCATGCTTGAAGCAATCTGATAACTCTTGGTGTGCCTCATTTTCTGTAAAATCTATTCAGGGGTTATATAATATTCTGCTTAAAAATGTCTTTTAATACGGGGAAATTAATTCATCTGTTGCAAAGGAGAGAAATTTTCTCTTGGAACAGATTGTGCTGACCACCAGACCTTGTCAGAGAAGTTAATTTGTCAGCTAACAAATGGCCTGCTACTCTGATCTGGAAGTCTCACTTTTCTAGACGTCTTATACATCTACCTTCAAAAGCACCTTTTACATTTAACAAAATTTATACAGCACCTTTTATATAAGCAGCCCAAAATGCAGGGCAGACCTGGTTATATATAAATGATAATAATCCTGGATAATATTAACGGCAAAATTCAAAATTACTGAACCACACAATATGTCAGATTACTGTATTCAGAGACATTACTTTCTTTGTTGTTTAAATGCAGCCTCTTCTGGTGTGGAAGACAACACACAGAGCACGGCTATACGAAAAGCAGTATAAAGAATAAAAAATAAATAAATAAAATCTTATGTAGCATAATTGCAGAAGGAATTTTAAAAGAAGCAGAAGGTAATGAGCCTACTGGAATTTAGCCAGAAATAATAGCCCTTTGTTTCTGGTGTACTTAAGCAACTACAGCTGGCATCACATTGGCTAATAAGCACAGAAGCCTGGCAGGAAATGAGATCAATTAATTTGAGGAATTGTATTCTGACTAGCTAAAGATTCAAGGCCAGACCACATCTTTAGATCTGCACAGTGAGGGACCCTATAGAAACAGAGAGTTAGCTCCTGGCAAACAAAACAGCCGGAACCGTGACATCCAGCACACACGTTCCTGCAGTGTTTTCACTGGGCTGGAGACATGTGTATAGAAAGACCTCGTGAGAAACTGGGAACTGTGATTCCCTGTTTAGCCTTGAGCAGTTTAAAACAGCTATCAGGGAAAAGGTACATGTGGAAGCTATTTTCTGCATGTGGAGAACTGAGAAAAAAAGACACAAAGTCATTACAGAAGAAAAAATTCTTCATGGTTACAGTCTTCTTCTTTTGACAATACATTAAATATGAATCTTACCAGTTATGCAAACACAAATCCGGTTGTCTTGATGGAAGAATTTAGTCCAGAAAAGTATACTCAGAGGCTTCTCCTCATTTCTTGATTTTTGTGGGAAAGTTTGGTCTGATCTTCACTAAAGCCAAGTATCAATCAAATATCTCTGTACATCTCTTTCAAATATACAGACAGAAGAAGATGGCTTCAAAGACTTGAAACAGCTGGTTCAGAAAATTAATCAGCATGTTTCTAAGAATTTCTCACTTTCCACTGCTGTTACTCTGTTATTCTATTTCTCAGTGCTCTTCCTATGATCTCCCCCATTTGAGCCTAAGAGAAGGAGGTAGATATAGTCCACATTTTGTGCCTCCGTAATTTTTTCATTGGTAAATGAACTACAGAAACTTACTGTCTTTTCAAATGAGAAGATAAATTCTAACTGCTGTTTTGCTCATCTGACACAAATAATTCAAATGCAATACACTGTTGTGCAGCTCCATTATTGTCTTTTCTTTTGTAGGAAACTGACCCTTGGCACCTGAATTCTGCATCTCTCATGCTTGAAAACAATCTAGGAGCAGAACATTGCGGTACGAGGATCTCAGTCATTGGGGAGCAGCCAATAGCTTTCTATGCACTTACGTCCTAAACTTTTTTTGCTAAGTGTCTCAGGAAATGATGCATGCTGGGAGACAATGCACTGCCTCTGGAAGCTCTGATTCAGTATTGTGAGAGTCAACTTAAAACAGGCAATTTGGCAAGATTGTCAAATAGGGCTATCTGGCTAATATGTGGCAGCATCCTTGAAGGAAGAACATGGAAAATAAATGTCACCCACTTAAAACTGCTGTGCTGCCTTGCGAGCAGAATCAGATGATAAATGCATTATTGCAAAATGTGGGAGACACTGTCTTGTAAGACACTGTGTACCGAGAGGAAAGGAGGTCAATTAAAGAAGTAATTTTTTTCTGGTTGTGCCCCAATAGTTAGTATTACATCTGTGAGGAAACACAGATCCACCAGATCACCCCAAATCACCTCATCCTATATCACACATTTTAAAACATCATCTTGTTATCTATGCAGTGAGTATGTTAATATTTGACTAACCAAATCATAAATTGTGTTCTGGCAAAAGCATAAATCACCATCACTATTAGAAATGTGTCATTTTGGGGGGGCTTTAAAATTTCCTCAAGCCACCAGTTCTTGTTTTGCATTTCTCAAGCAGGACATTGTCTCACAAAGGAGATCCAAAGACTTTGGATCTCTCCCAAAGTGTGATTACCAAAATGCACAGGGGGCAGACACATTCCCTATTGCACACAATTTAAAGACATGCTGCCCCTTCTACTCAATTTGAAACCAAAATATCACTAAAACTCTTGACAAGCATTTTCTGAGGTTGGTCAGGAAACTCTTCATTTGCTTGCCTTTTCTCTCAGAATTACTTAAACTTGTGCAGTCAAATCATCCTCTAGAAGCACTCTTTTAAAACATTCCTATGGCAGTACAAGAGTTCTTATCTGGCCTTTATTGTTCTGTGTGGTGGCTTTTTAAGGCTTAAAATATTTTAGAGAGGACACTAGTGCTATGAAAATGTTTTCTCCTCCTGCAAATTTACTCTGACAGCTCTTACAGCTAGGCATTCTCAAGGTAAGTTTCTGCTATGTCACTTCTGTTGATTTTACCTGGAATCATGCAGCAAAAACCTTGGTGGATTTATCTCAGTAACTCTAGAAGTTCATACAGTGTCTGTGTGTGTCTTTGTGTGTGTGTGTATGTGTGTGTGTGTGTACACCAGGCTTAGCTCTCTGGACTCCTTTTGCAGTACCCACAGAGAAAAGTGGTACATATAAGGAACAGTCTTTCTGACCTATTTAAGCCTTCACTAAAACGAGACGGACTCAGATGTTTTCCTCTTTCTTTCCACTCGCTACACAAGGATGACTCTCTGGAGGTGAGAGGCATCCACCCCATAGATGCTTAAGGTTAGATGGTGTCACAGCTTCCATCCTGCTTAGAATTACTTACAAACTGCAATAGCCTTTCTAGAATCCAACCTTTTTAGGCCACTGGAGCAGGAGAAGAATTCAGGTTGATAAAATGGTTGGTAAAATCTTCTGTTTCATGTAGTGTCCTGCGGCTGAAACACAGATGTTGAGTTTTGTAATATCACAGGTTTTTCCATCATCTGCACTTCCCCTGCAGCTCGTCAGGATTGGAAGTAGCTGACTAAGGTTTCCAAGCTCCTGACACTGAGTGGGGTGCACCAGTGCTATCAGAGTCCACCAAGGACCCTCATTTTAAAGCAAAGAGGAAGATTGTGAAGAATGTTTTACAAGGCCAAAATGCATTCCACACTGAGAAAAACTACAAGGAAAAGAGATCTGTTTTTCAGGATATTTTCTTTCTTTAGGAACTGGATTTAGTGGAAGATGAAAAAGCACTGGATCACATAAATCTCTTTCTAAAACTAACAGAAAGGATTGGATCTTGGAGCTGATTCAGAAAGCACTACATATTATCAGTACTGAAAACATTAGAGACAGATAAACTCTTTCACTATCTGTCACCAAATTTCTTTTATGCATTTACTCACACGGGAAAATAAGAAACCCTACTGGCTAGTAATAATCCTTAAACTGGAACTAAATAAGGAAAGGTCCTTAATTTGTGCATCATATCCAATAACAATGAAAATCAACTGTTACTCACTGCAGGTCAATTAGAAGACTGAATGTAAAGAAATTATTTTGTGTTATTAGAGTAGTATGTGTGCTTCTCAGTCAGGGTTCCTTTAAAGCAGCAGTTTTTCTGATTCATCCACAGGGCTGTGTAATAGCATGTCAAACTAAAGTAGGTTTGAACTGACCTGTCACAAAACAAGTTACATAATTTGTACATAAAATATTTATTACAGCATAATCAATATCCCAAACTATGGATCATTATATGTACACAGTACTGTCATAGGGACCTGGACAGGAAAGTTAAATTACCCAAATTGCCAGTTTGGAAATAAAAATGCACACTATCACGTCTTCTTCTTTGTTCCCACAGAATATGCAGAGTTTTTTTCTTTTTGCAGGACAGATCCAGAAAGCAGACAGATGAGCCCCGGGTAAAACTCTACAGCAAACCCTTCTTGTTAAATTGTATTCAGGGACTGCCTGCCTCTGCTTTGCGTGGTACCGCACAAGGCAGCAATGACTGTATTGCTCTGAAGGAGACCATTACCAACAATGGCTGCAGCTCTGGCATGGGTGAGAAATGGAATTTCATTATAACTGCATTCAAAGGTATTTCAATCAGCACTGATTGCTGCCTCTTTTTAAAGAGAAAAAAAAAAACCTGAGCAGATTCAGAGGTTGTAGGAATCACACCCCATGATTTCCTACTCCCTGGTCTTTTTTCTTACTAAATCAGTGCATGCACTCTCCTGCTCGTCTTTTGGCAGTGTTACCATGCAGCCTGAAGCTTTCAAAAGGCTAGATTTTGCCACCTAATCTAAAATAGTTAAAAAACATATATCTGGGGTTGTTGGGGTGGGGTGTGGTCCCTTTTTTTTTTTGTTCATATCAGCACTAAAACAAGGTAAAGAAATTTAGCTGTAGAGACAGGTATCAGAGGGACAGGCTTGACTTTTTGTCCATAAAATCAATTTATGGTGTTTTCCCCTCTCCTAACACACTGGTATGCCTCTTGCCATCTGAAGCACCACATTAGGGAGTGATGTTAGTCAGACTACTCCTGCCTCTTGCTCTTTAGCCTTTTAGTCTGAAGTGCAAACTGTGGTGCCTGTGCTTTGGAGGAAAACATTTCCTTTTCCAGCTGAAACTGGACTGAGATCACAAAGAACACAAACTGGAACAAGTGACAGTGCCTGCCCTTAAACTGGCATAAGTTTAATCTACGCATACATGAATTAAAAGAATACTATAGAGTTCACCAGTAGCTTTTCTAACATTGCCCAGACATACTTGGAGCAAAAAATAATTTTACAGTACTGGTGTTTAGCCTATAAATATCAGTCAAACATCTTTTGTAACAGTGACCTTAGACATCAAAACTGTGATAAATCCTTGTCTTTTCTGTTCTTTTCTGGGTAAATAATTCTTAAATACATCCAAAAATAAAGGAAAATAAAGATGTGTATATGAAAACTTATACATACCTGTGCTTGGATGCATCCACATAATTTGCAATTTTTTTTTTTAATATATCTCTCTAAAGGCAATATTGCTACTTTAGAGGAATGAAAATCCAGAATTATTGTCTTTCCACATAGAAAGCTGAATTCAGTTTCTTCTTAAGGTTTAGATATGAGAAAACATGAAGATCACTCCAATCATCTTCTGTCATAGAGACATATTCTTGATTAATCTCTCCACCAAACAGCTCAGTCCATTCCATCCCTTGGCCACACTAGGTGTTAGTTGCATGCTTTGTGTATCTAAACATGAATGTGTTATCTGCTTTCAGGTTGCTCTTCTCATTGCCTAATTGTGAATACCAAAAAGACAGTTGTGGGCTTTTAGGACACTCAAAAACCAAAACTGCAGAAATAGGTGGGAGACATATTAGCAGAATTTTCTGGAGCCAGGCGGAGACTGAGATCAATGCTCTCGATTGGCCACTGCGGAAACAACAACCTGGCCTGTGGAGATTTGAAAAGAAATTACTCAATTAAGATGTAATGGTCCTCCAGCCTCCCCAGGCTGTGAATGAGAGCAGACATATTTACAATCACAGGGTATAATAAAACTCTATCCAGTTATATCAAATCAGTGGGCTTAAATTAGCCAGCAACATCCTGATTAGGTGCTGTGACTCTGTGTGTGTGTGTGTGTGTGTGTTGGATGATTTATGATAAGATCAGTAAGGGCTGTCAAAAGAGATTTTAAAATGACCTTCCAGGGGGAACAAGGGTGGAAGAGAGGGATATTGAGGTTTCAGAAAGACAATTGTACAGGCTTACTGTGAAGTATCACAGTGAATAGAGGTGAAGAAATATTACATTTGTCAATGTGTTTGTAGGATGAATTATCTCACACACACACTCAGACACAGACACGCACATATGCACATAAAGGAGGCAAAGTTCATTTTCCATTGAGAGCTTTTATTATGCTGGGGTTTCTCATCACTGTTTAATTATCCTTACAGAGGCTAAGACTTATTTTTTTAAATAAGTCTTATTTATGCTTGCAAGTATTGGAGCACCATGTAAGCGCAGCAAAGTGGAATCCTCCATTTATCCAGAGGTCAGAGATGATTGTAGGCTGGTGGTCCAATTACTTTGGAAAAAATCATTCTCCCCTCCATCCCTCTCCCCACTTCTTTCTCTTCAACCAGCCCCAGAAAAACGATAATCAAAAATTTAACCCAGAGCTGCATAAAGGAAGCTGTAAGCCTATTTGCTTCTGGAGAGGGCAGCAGTACAGTGTACAGTATAAGTATAGTGTGTTCATGAATCCCAAACATATATCATTGCCTTCATAATATTGTGAAGTCAGGGAAGATGCCTTTTGTAGCCAGGAGAACAACAGCAGCAACATCTCAAAGGTAAGGCAGGTTAGAACAGGTTATTTTTGGAGTCGCCATGACTCCACTCTTTCTGCTTTTCCAACCATTCACAACATTTCTTTCCTTGATATGTGCCCTATCTCCCAAACTCCCGGCCACCCTGAAATTTCTCAGCTGACTGCCCAAGCCCACTAGGTGTGACGCACTCCAGAAAGGGCTTTCCATGCTTGTTAGTTCCTCCTGCTGCTGTAATCCTGCAAAGGAAATATTTTCACAGGGCAGTAATGCGTGGCAGACTTCACCTTCCCTAAAATATGGATGAGGAATGGTTTCAGTGATTGAGCACAAAATGAAAAAGCCTTTATACCAGTTCCCCCAAAGGGAGATTATCCTCTATGCCATCATTACAGCAGAGTAAAAAACAAAATAAAACAAATCAAAACAGTACGTTATATCAAATGCAACTTTTTTAGGGTAACAATGTGCACAGTGTCAGCAGTTCAAAAGCTAGACATTGTGTCATTGTTATTTCTTGGGAAGCTGTTTTTACTATTGTTAATTATTGTTACTACTACTACTACTATTGCAGCTTTGCTAAGCAAATGGGAATCTTCTTCTGTCCTTATTCTAAAATTTCCCGAGGATTTGAGGCTCTGCTTCACAAGCTGATAACAATTGGTCACATAGCCAGACAATGAGTTTGGGTCCACAGGCACTATACAGATCTGACTCTAACTCTCCTCTAGTAATACATTTGCCTTCACCAGGAAGTGACATCTGCTGCTCGTGATGTACTCAGACTCTCTTTGAGCAGAGATTTTTTTATCCTTGTCAAACACATCTGAGGTGTTCCTAAACATACTGTGTGTAATGCAGTCCCAGGTACGAAAAATGATGGGAAAATATAGTAAAGGAAGTCAGGTGATTCAGAGGCAAATTAACTGCAGATTAACTAAGTTCAGCTGATTTTACAGGAACTGTCACAGTACAAAGAAGGTTTACAAACTCTCTAGGGATAATAGTGTGAAATCTCATGTCGTTTAGGGAACCCCTAAACAAACTGACAAAACCGTTCTTATCACCTTTCTACACGAGCATTTCAGCCCAGCTGTGCTGCCCCTGGCAGGTGACCAAGCAAAGCCCCACAAGCAGCAACAGCAAGAAAAGCTGGAGCTGGAGAAACCTTTGAGGTCCAGATCTTCACTTCCCAAAGCATTCATAGAGTATTGGTGAATTCCAGTTCAAGTAAAACTCGGTGATTTATTTTCTCCCTACTGTGAGACTTGTTGACTAAACAGAGTTCTACCTGAGAGTGAATAGGTGGCTTCACTAATTATATAACCCAAGGTATGGAACAACTAAGTTAAAAGACTACCAATAAAATATCAAGGTTAGATATCTGCAGCTTACATTACTAGATGCATCTTAAATAAGAAATCATTGATATCAAATCTTGTATTCTTCTCCTTACTTGCTAGAAGTTAGGATAAGCACTTCAAAACTTCTGAAAGAAACAACCAGCTGCCTTAAAATATACATTTCAAAAAATTTCTCTCCTGGATTGAACCCCAGTTGAACACAATAAACTACTTGAAAACAGATCAGTTCAACTTCACACTATTTTAATATCGCAAGCAACTTTTATACACACACTAAACATTCACCTTTTTCCCCTTCACCTTTTTCTGGATTGTAATTCTAAATTAAATATTACTTTCATAGAAGATGTATTCTATGTAAAAAGTTTAATTACACACATAAGGGGTTTTTAAGATATTTCCTGTACTACAGAAAAAATATTTAACATGTATTTTAGTCATTACAATTTTAATTATGATATTCCATAACTTATGTTTAATTATAAAAATTTACACTATTATTCATCTTCTTTGTGCTTTTAATCCTCTGTAACATGGATGAATTACATACTATTCCCTTCCAGAGAATGTGTGGTGATATCATATTTGTATTTTAGTGAGATGCACAACAATTCTTTCAATAACCAAAGAACCTAGGTACTGTAACCTTCAGAACAATCCAAAATGTTCCTGTGTACCCTTATTAGTTAAGTGATGACTCCTGAGTTACTCCTGCAGATGTCCAGTAGTGCAGTAACAGTCTGAGAACGTCATTTGTTCTCAAGCTGCACATGTGCTCAGAGACAAGTTAATCACCACCCTCCTCAGAGTGCTGTGTTGGGGTTTTCAGCTGTTAATATGTAAGTGCTACCATTACTTGTCAGCCACTTGCCCACTCTTACATGCTTTTGGCACAATATTTCTGTTTGTCTTTTTCTGCCCTGCTCAGTGAAAAGTTGGAAAGAGTGCATCTGTATAAAGCAATGGCTAGCACATTTTTTATGAGTGAAATTTATGGAGTAATGTATCTACTTTTAGCATGACTATTGTTAAACCTGGAGATCAAGTAAAGTGACACTGAATATATTGCTTTATCAATTGGATTCGTTCAAGTGAAAAATGCTGATCATGCCATGTCTGTCCCCTGGGTGCAGAAACACTACTTCACTACTGGAGTGGTCGATACATAAAAGTCAAATTCATTATAATTTGTAGGTTTTTTTCTTGAAGAAGAACGTGGTTCTCAGTACATCAATATCAACTCTTAAATCCACATTGGATGGAGAGTGTACAGCACAGTAATTCAATCTCTTTACACTTAATATGGTCAGGAAGGGAGAATGAAAACAGCCTCTTGTAAAATGATGGAAAAACCAGGATGCAATCATTCTGATGGAGCTGTGCAAAGGAGTCATTTTACACCATTCGTTACCAGGGCAACAAAAATATAGTGAGCCCCATACATCTAACAGGTGACATTTTAGCTAAGAAATTGCTTCTTTGGTATTTTTTCTGTCTATGAAAAACAATGTTACTAGCGTTTTCACTTGTCATGTACTATAGGGCAACATATTCCTGCTGACAGGCCCATAATGGAAAAATAGAGCAGTTAAATAGTATTACAGTCTAACTTTTAGGATACATGCTAATCTGCTCTTTAAAGAGACTTCAGACATTTTCAAACACCCTGGAGACTTGAGTGACTGGAAATATCTGCATGAGTGTATATAGATGAGCAGACAGATGTGTTTAGTGGAAACAAAAACCCTTCTTTTCCAATCTTTCTGATTTAGTTAAAACATGGAAAGGCTTTTTTTTTTTTTTTTTTTTGGCAGACAAATATGCTGCAGTGTTTGTAAATGACCACCCACAAACACACCAGTGCCAGATACATCAAAATGGTTGATGTTTCCATACATTTCTACCAAAGATTGCACCAATTATTTCTGGACCTTCATACGCATGAAGGTCACATACCTGATTCCTGTATGGCTGCTACTGAATCCATGAAGGGACAAGGCTTGATTTCTATTCCATAGTTTTACATCCAGAGGGGATTAAAGATCTAGCATGAGCTTTGGTGGGTTTGTGAATGAATCCGTGCATCTCTTTTTTTTTTTTTTAATTGCAGCTGGGGTAATTCCAGGAGCTGGTATTGACTGAAACCCCCTGAGAACTGACTGTCTCTGTCTCTGGTCAGTGATGTTCCTGAGGTCAGCACTCCTGGGATGGGGTAGTGACATCCACTGACAGGTCACAGAGGTCCCAGAGGATCAAGATTAAGAAAAAAATAATGAAAAATATGGAGAAAATTGGAGTATGAGGGCGGCATCTGCTAATGGCTGAGAACAGAAATCCAGATGCATGGAGGAGGCCAGAGATGACTGAGAATCTTTGGTTAAATTGGTAGACACAAAAGGGAAGTATTCTTGATATAAATGCTGTCAAGCCCTGGGCACTGTAGAAAATTAGTGACATCATTTGTGGAATTTGATGTAGGATGTAGGCGACAATATGGGGGATTATAAAAAGAACAGCACAATAAAAAATATGTAAGTACAGGAACCATTCAGCTCAGCAGGAGAAGAGCAGAAATATGCAGGATCAAGAGATGAAGCAGGCCTGATGCTAAATGTATGCGGGGTAGATGGAAGGATGGAGAGTGACACACCAGGCAGCAGGTGAGTCACACTTTCATGGAAGAGTAAATGAATGTAGCAGACCTCCACAAACCTTGAAACCACAAACTAGGAAGAGATTAGGGTAACTGGAGGTTCAATAATGGACTGCACTGGAAGCTGCTTCCATTTGCTGTGCAGGATCAGAGCTCAAAGGTTTAACAGGATGAGATTAGTCTCTGCTGGCTACAGAGATAGGCTGACACACATAGTGACTAAGGCATCTCTGAGACTATTTTTGAGAAGTGATGTTATGGCCAGGACTTCTAGGTCAAATACATATTTTTGTTTCCTGTGTTATGTACAGTGACTACCTATAGGTATTACATTAATTTGACAGCTGACTAGTTATTAATTTCTAACTCAAGAATTTAGGTGAAGATAATTTGTTCCTTGATGCAGTCCTCAGGCCCTGATGCTCCCTGTGGTGAAGTGATGTATGTTTAGCAAGACTACGAAACAATACTTTCCTGTAAATGGCAAATGCATTGTTCCTGATGGCTGTTCAGCTTCCTGAATCATGCCCATCCATCCTCCCTGAGTGAGTAATGGGACTTCCAACAAGTCACAAGTGGGCAAGGAGTTATGTGTGAGATAGAGACAGGTTTACAGGATTCCCACACATTTTGGTTCTGTTACCAAAGACCAGCACAGCACATTTTTGTGGCATTGCAGGTCATGGAAGGTGTTTGCTGCCCAAGGTTCCTCCTTTGCTTTGTCCTCTGGATCTGAAATCTGTCTGCAGAATTAGTGGCTTTGCTCAATACTCACCATGGATGGCTGTGCCAAGCAGGACTGTGCAGGGGCTGAGTTTGGGCTGTGTCTTGTGCAGCAATGATGAAAAGCTTGATTTTGAAAAATGTGGGTTTGGGACACTTAATATCTCTGTCAGTATTACAAGGCTAACCTGAGCCTTATGAACTTTACCCTCCTGGCAGTTTTATTTCGTCTTTTTCCCTTTCTCCTATCTCTTGTACTTCTTTCTGTACAAAGAATTTAACCCTTCAGTACAGGTCTCTTACATTTTCCAATGTGTATGCACTCCCTGTCTCAGGCCAAGATAATACTTGGCTGAGAGAAGGCTGCACAGTAACTAAAGACTGGTTTACTGTCATTTGTGTGCCATACTGTCTATTCTTGTCCAAGTCCTCTGAACAGAGCAGTCACCTCTGAATCCACGTGTATGCTTAAAGGCACATTTTTTTAGCCATGGTTGCACCTCCAACCCAAGGACTGTGTGTTGAACTACAGATAATTTGCATATTTGACTTGTTTCACATATATTTAGCCTATGCCAGATTAGAGCATTTGTCAACGTAGTGTCTTGGAAGCTGCGATAGTCAGAGAAGCAAAATACTCAGGTAAGCACAGTGCAGATATGCAGGTGTAGACTTTCATGTTCTCTCAGGCTATTAATAGAGTTGAAGATGTCCCCACTCTGCAGAGGGGTTAGAGTAGAAGACTTTTAAGAGTCATTTCCCACCCAAACCATTCAATGCTTCCATGATACAGATTAAGCTTTCAGAGATCCAAACTGTACATACTGTGTAATGATGAACTAGCATTAGCCTTTTAAACCTATTCATGAAGATGCAGAATTAAGGCCTTTATAGGAGGAATATGTCAGGTAACCCACCTTGATATAATTTAAAATCTCCCTGTAATAATATATAGAAGAAGATACTGACCAAAGGCTGCCATATGTTTTCATGTTCCAATTCTATGGGTTATTTTCAAAAAACAGAATAGGATTTAATAAAGAAGAGGCTCAAAACCTGTTTAATATTTGTATGCTAAGAGTGTTTACAAGCTCTGAATTTAACAAGATTTGAAAAAGTAGTTAATGTTTTTTACACTTCACACCAAGAATATAACAATTCTTTTGTTTTCTGTACTCTAGAAGACCCATAGTTTTATCATCATTTTCAAGAGTGCAACAAAGTCAGAGTATCTCACAGTAATATTAATTTCTACCTTTGTCTGCACAGTCCTTTAAGTTGTAAAGAAAAAGTACTAAATAGATGATAAATGAAAATAAAAATTGTACTCCCATTCTCCAAAAATAGTATATTATTTTTTAAAAATTACATATTTTCACTTCAAAATTTCACACTACTTTCCATTACCATTATTCAAAACCACAAGACTTCTTCAGGTTTTTCTTTTGTGTTTCTCTGCAAATTGTTCCTGTGATATTAATAATATATATGTCATTTGTTTTAAAATAACATTCTAAGAACTATGTAATCTTTAAGCATTTAAAGATTTCAAAGCATCACTCAAAATAAATCCACATACTCACATAAATGTTACAAGTTCCTACATATTCAAAATTCCTTCTCTCAAATTAGATACTAACAAAATTCTCACAAGAATACATTTTGTATCTGTTTTATAGTAGAAGCATAACTTGCTGATGTGTCCGTTCCAAAGATAATTCCTATCTAAGCAGTAGGAAAAGAGCAAAGAAAGGAAAAGTGGAGTCATTTTAGAGCAGACAGTGTCACTTAGGAAGTTAAATCGCAGAACAATATCTGCTGTACCCTAGGTTATTTGAAAGAATGATACATTGTGAATACATAAAATAATATCACAAAAATGAGAGTCCACATAAACTCACTCTCACAGTGTCAAATATCTGTTATGTTTACACTATGAAGGTAAAATTACTAAGGAGTTTTTCTAACATCAGCCTTTTGTTTGTTTTTGCATTACAGATCTATTCCCCAAGAGCAAGAATGTTGGCACAGATCCCTCATTGGTTACTGTCATGGACAGAACAGACTCAGCTTAGGGAAATAAATTGAATTTATTACAATCAAATGAGAGTAGGATAATAAGAAATAAAAACAAATCTCACAACCACCTTCCCACCACCCTTCCTTCTTACCAGCCTTAACTTTATTCTCAGTTCTCCAGCTCCTCCCGAGGCAGTACAGGGACACACGGATTGGGGTCATGGTCAGTTCATCACATGTTGCCTCTGCTGCTTCTTCCTCAAGGAGAGGACTATTCACACTCTTCCTCTATTAGAGTGTAGGGTTCCTCCCACAGATGACAGTCTTGCATGAATTCCTCTAAGGTGAGTCCTTCCCACTGGCTGTAATTCTTCATGAACTATTCCAGTATGAGTACCTTCCACAGGGTGAAGCCCCACTGGAACAAAATGCTCCAGTGTGGGTCCCCTGTGAGGTCCCAAATCCTGTCTGCAAACCTGCTACATCATGGGCTCCTCCCCATGGGGTCACAGTCTCCTTCAAACATCTATCTGCTGTGGTATGGGGTCCTGCATGGGCTCCAGGTGAATCTCTGCTCCACCATGAACCTCCAGGGGCTGCAGAGAACATCCCCCCTCATCGTGATCTTCACCATGGGCTGCAGGGTAACCTCTGCTCTGGTGCCTGGAACACCTCCTCCTTCTTCACTGATCACAGTGTCTGCAGAGCCATTTCTGTCACATATTCTCACTTTCTTCTCTGTCTGCAGCTTGTTTCAGTGCAGTAACTTTGTCCTCTTCTTGAACACATCAGCCCAGGGCCATTACCACCATTTCTGATGGGCTCAGCTTTGGCTGTCCACAAGTCTTGGAGCTGGCTGGCACTGGCTCTCTCAGATATGGAAGAAGCTTTTGGCAGCTTCTCAAAGAAGCTGCCCCTGAAGTCCCACCACTATCAAAATCTTGCCATGCAAATCCAATACATTAGTTGTGCTAGTTGCTCATTCATTTCAGTTAAACAATTTTACCATTATCAAAGGTGAACTAAAAGATGAATCCTAATACTCTAAGAATACAGCAGATCTCTTCTAGCTTTTCTTTTTTTTTTTTTCTCTTGGGTTAATGAATGTTCACTCTTTTGTGCTAAAGTAAGTTAAATGTTGTAAGTTTAGAACATGGTTTTCAATTCACCACAGAAAATTTAGGGTACTGCTTGTCATCTCCTTCCCATATTAGCACCTTCAGAACATAGGTGATCAAGATACCCTTGTAACTGTTCTACAGAGAAACAACCAAAAGCAGGCACCTGCTTTTCATTTTTATGTCCTCACCACCCAGGATTCATTACTTTGTGGCACCTCTCTGTCCTCACTGTATGGTGATTTGATGCCAAGATATTATTTTTTCTATTCAGCTGTCGTTCTTCTAACCACAGCCAAGATCTACGCCCCTTATGCTTTTCGAAATGAAGACAGTAGAGTGCATGCAAGCCTTGCTAGATCTGTACCACGTGCAACACCATTTGGCATGGACAGTAAAGGAGAAGACTGGCATCTGATTGTGGGCTCATTTAGGGATTTAAAGTTGTGTTATAGAGGTCAATAGGCTGTAGGACCAGAAGGACAAAAGTTGTCCTGATACCACACACTGTTTGGGTGGGCAGATTTTTCTCTCAACTAAAAACCTGGTGTCTTACCCTATATATTTCTGTCATCTTGGTTTTTACTGCTAATTAAGAAACTATAGCCCTGGAAGGCGGGAAGGTGCAAAATTAGGGATAATCTTTTGATATATTCAACAACATGTTTTAGTGTGGAAACTGATAAGTGAGAGTGGGAAGGAAACAGGGCATTGGGAAAACATTGGAAACTAGCTGGAAAAAGTTAAGCGGGAGAAAAATCAAGCAAAAAAAAATTTTTTGCTGACATCTTTAGCACTGGATGGATGGAGATGAAGGTACCAGTTAAGGACAAAGTTGTCAGACTAAAGTGTCCGCAGCGAAGAATCTAAATCAATATTTAGACAACTCAATGAGTGACCTGGATTTCAGAGACACTATGTCACTTCAGCTCACACTGACATCGTATTAATCACCTAGGAGTGTCATTAGATGCCTGAATGGGAGTTGTAACTACAAATGTGAATAGTGAGATGCCTGAGGTTTGCCAAAGTGTTAATAGAGTTTCATCATCATGTTAAAACCAAATGTTTTTTAGATACAACGGCAAGCATACAAAAAGTACAACCCAAATTCTTACCAAAAATTTAAGATTCCTTAAAATCAAGCACATTTCTTAGAAGTCACATTCTTATCACAGGATATGCAAATGTTACAATAAAAATAAGTTTTTATTCTTTCTAACAAAGTTTTATACTCTTTGTGATTTTGTTTCCAGTTTGATGCTTCAGATATATACTGGTTTTGAAAGAGAAAGTTATTTTCTTGGGGCACTTTTAATTACATTTGAACTGATCAGAGATATTCAAGTATATTCAGCTTTAACACTGCTGAGGAAAGTGAAAGCAGTACATAAATTAACATATCTTAGGGAATTGCTATTCTCTGAGCAGTGGGACATTGTTAGTGGGAAACATTGATTTTGTTTGACTTTTGCATGGCATAAAAAGAGATGGGCCCCAGAAAGCCTTTTCTGGAAGAGTTCACAGCCACTGACCACTGTGAATGCAAAATTTCCCACTTCTACCTCAGAGGCAAGTTAAATCTATTTCAGTGATTGATTGCCTTGTCCAAGCAAATAATCACTATTAGTGCTACACAAGTTCACTGGCTTTCTGTTTCCAAAGGGTCTGAGAGGTAATTCCACAGGTTCTATAATAATTATGTTTAATTGTTTTTATCATATAAATGATACACAACGCTGTTTTAATCAATTACTAAGGTATGGTAATGCATCCTACTGACTTCACTTGAGCTACACAACTCCACATCAACTCTGAATTCAACCCCTTTTCTTCAGACATCAATTGATCTTGTGGGTTCATAGGTTTATGTTGCCAGAAAGATACACTGATGAGAGGGAATCATCACATGGCAGTCTCCTAAAAGTTTGTTGAACCATGTTTCTATTCTGAAGATGTTTATGTCAGGTTATCTATTTGATATCTTCATCTTTGAGAAGTTTTATAAAAGGTACCATGGATCAATATCACTAAGAAAATAAGGAGTTTACATTTCTCTGGGGGGTATTTTACAAAGAAATGCCAGAGCTCATGGTTTGGGTAAAGAAAATAAGAAAAATTTTTAACTAATCTTGAAAAGAGGAAGACAATGTAACAGCAATACACAAGTGGGAAAACACATTGATCCTGCCTGCTAGACTAATGTCCTGTGTTGCTTAGATGTACACTGTCAGCTTTGTTAGTTTAGGCAACTCTGCTTCTTCAGTTCTAAGAAGATGTCCGTCTGTTTTAGTTGGTAATTAACAGAAATTCTTCTGTTGGGAGAGTGTTAGCTGAGGAGGATGTCTAGTGAATGTGCGTGGTAGAGGTAGAGATCATCAGGAACGTCTCTATAGATTTTTTGTGCACTGCTTTAGTAGTTTTAGTTTTTGGTTTTAAATGGTTTTCATTGTTACATTAACAAGACCAAAATGATGCAAAAATACTTTCCCTAGTGCATTATCACCGTGGAGGCCTAACCAGGAAAAACAGACTGGGGACACAGATCTGGGTGCAACAACAGCAGCAGGGCAGAAGCCCTGCCCTTAGTTTATTTTTCCATTATATATCTGTGGCAAGGTGACCATGGATTGGAGAAGGGTATCGCCACCTCTCCTGTCACATTGGTCCAGGAGGCTGTCATTCAACCTCCCCTTCTCTTGGAGAAAGTATTCATAACATTGCCAATATTTACAAAACATGGTCCTGTGTTTACAATTCACTAGCGTGAGAAACTGCACATTTCTCTTTTAATATGAACGCTCAGCAAACCAGGAAAATTCATTGCAACAGTGCATGTTTTAGGATTGCCAGAAAAGCTGTTTAGTGAAGCAAGGCAATTTCTCACTCAAGAGACTGAGCTCTATTTCTCAATAGATCTCCCAATCCCAGAGGCCCAGAGAGTGAGAGACCAGGTGGTCCTATGTTTAGTGTCTTTTTCAGGTGTAAACAAGGGCCCGGTTTCACTTTTGTCTGCACCTTAAAAGCTTTCTGGGAGCTGTGGTTTAACCAATGCATTGAATTCCTTGTGCTCGTGTGTCTTCTTGGAGTGCTGGAAGCTCTTGCTGTTGCGTGCTCCCTGCACTGAGCTACCTGACAGTGGCTCCTCAGCAGCTCACAAGCAGCATCCTTTTCATATTCGGGTCTTGAATTCCTTCTGAAAACCTGCAAAGGAGGAGGCAATAACTGTGACAGCAATGTTTGGTTGGTGACAGCCAGGATGGGACCACCTTTGTTGGTTTACAACGCCCTGTAGGAAACACTAAAGCATAATAAAACACTCATAAAACACTCAGCCACCACACTCTTCAGGATATATTCACTCAAGAGCAAAAAGTTGGAAGGCTCCAGTGTTGTAACTAATTCTCTGTTCCATCCAGCTCTTTAAAGCAAATATATGAAAATATTCTCCAAGCTGTAGCTCAGCATTAAGAAAATATAGAGAAAAAAATTACAATTTTTTTTTTCCAAAAATTGGAAAAATTTCCTGTTAGAAATATTGGAAAAATTACCACAACAAACCAAACCAATAAAATAATAAATAAACCCCCCAAACAAACAAACAAGAAAGCCAACCACAAAATAAACAGAAAATCCCCACCACAACTAACCAACCAAACAAAAATTCTGAGAAAGGTTTGAAAGGGCTGACTTGACATGGATTGCAGACTAGAGGAAAAAAGTGACAAGAAGATTTATTATATAAAGAAAGGGCCGGGGGGGCACAAGCACTGGCACTAGGTGTACTTTGTGTTCAAAAATGCTTGGGCAATATTAACAGACAGGTTCAGATGTTGGTCCCATTATCTTTTAGCTGTTGAAACTATATGCACAGTGTGCTTCTGTGTACTGTCACAAGTCAGCTAAAATGTGTAAACATATGCTACGTCAGTCATTAAGGAGAAGGGTATAATTAAACTTTTAAAAGTGACAAAGCATTTTGAAAGTAGCATATAATTTCTCAGAGTGGGAACCTTTATGAAATATATCTTTCCCTGAGTGTTTAAACAGCCTGACATCTCTGGGTTTTTTCAGAGAAAGAGCCCCACTGTGAACAAGCAGGCTTCAGACAAAGAAAACAATTTGTTCTTGAGGTGCCATTTCAGTGAAAGGAAGAGGCAGCAGGAAAGAGGGGGAGAAAGACTGAGAAGAGAGAGAAGAAAAGCACGTCATGTTACTGCACACAGTTTGGAAATAGACAGGATCTGGCAAAATTACCCTGGAAGGACTGTTAGAGGTTCCTAGTGTCAAACTGCTGCTAGATTAAAATCTTGTCTTTTATCTTTAATAGAGTCAAAGAAGGGTATAAAGCTTTACTTTTAATCAAATTAAACAGGCTCACTTCTCATGTGGAAGCAATTGCATGATGTGGTCATAGTGGGAAACAGGCAGAGCAGGAAGATGCCAAGATCCTACCAAATGCTCATTTCCTTCTTTTAGGATAACCCCTACATGTGAGACACATGCAAAGCTGGCCTTAATACATTTCAAAATCTGAATACCTTCCCTCAATTAATTTTGAAATTTCTATTAGATATTTTTCAAAAATGTTAGCTTAAATGCTTTTAAATTTCTGAAAAAAAACAAAGACTGTAGATTATTCTGCCTACTAAGTCCAGGTGAGCCATCAGGCTATTTTACTTTAGCAAGTTACCACTCATGAGCAGAGCCATGAAAATAATTTCTTCTTATGTAATACTTTCAATGACTACAACACAGTGAGATCTCAACCCACAGTAACAGAGAAAAAAAGTAACATTTCCTAGTACTTGCAAGAGACTAAACCTATATATGAAGTGCCTCATTCAGCTGATGTACATTTGAAAGGAACAAGGAGATTATAAGATTACTATCAGTGAACACAAACAATGAGAGGATGAATTTCAGTGCTCCTTCTCTTTCTGAAAAATTAAGTTTCTGCCAACAGTTTAGTATACAGAAGGAAGAAAATAATTGTTCAGTACATGTTTTGTGAAAATATGGTGACCCACATCTCTTTCTCACCATCCATGTTGGTCACAAAAGTTCTGCTTTAGGTTAATCTATGTCTGCATGCAAAAGCAATGAAATCTCTATAGTAGACTTGTAGAAGTTAATATAGAATAAACATATAGAAAGTAACCTTGAGTTACAGTAAAAAAAAATAACAACAACAAAACCAACTTTGAAAGTTAGGAGGTATCTGAAAGTATTAGATATTTATGCTTCATTGTGAAGTGTGAAGAGAGGTCCCTGAACTTGGGTCCACAAAGTTTTCTTATCACTAGTTATTTGCCAAGCTGAACACAAAGACAGATATTGTTGCAATTCTGTAAAACTCTCCTGAGAAACCATCCAGTTTGCAGTGTCCAGTTCTGTTGCTGAAAATCTCAGCTGTGTTAGAGGTTGAAAGCTGGAAAATTTGACAGTCTGTGACATTCGAGGAAACTCGTTTTACAATCTCATTTTCATTTCTTTCCTTGAACTCTTGCAAATAGTCTGACTTTTTGAGAATATTTTTCCATAGTGCTGGAAGAATTTGACCAAACTTCCAAGACCGTAGTTCAAGCGAAAGTATAGAAAGTCAAGTAATAAATAAAATTGTTTTTAAAGTCATGTAATGGTAATTTCAAGGTAAGTTTATATTCATCACACATGTTCTAACTGTATTAACTGTTGTTAAACTTAAATTTATTTCTCCATCACACACCTTTGAATTTATATCATATTCTCGTTATAGTAATTTTTGGTATTAGTTTTCTCTTGCTTTATGCCACAGACTCACTCAGTATGGGATGAGCGCATGTGATACATATATAGTGAAATGTGTTGAGGTGTATATTGCATTGCATAGGCCAATGATTTGGATAAGATATTAAAAGACTATGTAGAAATAATAATGCAAATTTCAGTTTTGTCAGGGGAGAAACAAGTATTTTCATATATAAAACCTGTAGCTCTCTAATCCGCACCATCTCTTATTATTCACTATGCAGGCCTGAGCCCAATAAAAATGCTGCACATGTGCTTAAATTCAATCCTGATGATTTATCCCAGTGACTTTAGCTACATTATTCCTACAATCTCTGGCAGATTAGGAATTTCTGTCACAGCAGCATTCAAGGGTCCCAGTCAAAACAAGACTGAGCAGTAGGAAAGTAGCCATTTGCATGTTTCTTCTGATCATCTATCTGAAAAAGTAATTTTAAAAACCGTGTAGACAACAAGAGAAGTCCTAGAGACTCTCATGGTGGCAGTGAGACTGAAGAATAGAGGAATATAGTCTGACAAATAATTTCTTAAGATTGGGTTGGACAATGGCATTGTAATATGTGCATTGGATATGATGCTGCAACAGATTTTTCTTAAAATGTTTTTTTACTCTGTCCTTACTAAACTGCACCTGTTGATTTTTATCAGCAATACTGATCCTGCCATAGACAAAGCCAAAAATATTGTAGTTACTGAACAAATTAATAGAAGTTTATATTCCTGAATATAGACTTCTTTCCTAATCACCATCAACACAAATTTAGCACATTATTTCCACTGTCAGGAAATACACAAGGCACTGTATGTCATACAGTTTCTAAGCTTGTTAGTCTTTAGTTTTGTAGCATAACTAAATCCAATTTTATTACTTCAAAAAAGAAATAATTTAAGTTGTTATTAGTAGCAGAAAGTAATTTTAAATTTAGAATCTGGGGAGCTGGACTCAGTGACCCTTCTAGTTGCTTTCCAACCTGAGATATTCAATGATCCTGTGATTTAATTTTCTAATTACCTTAATTTCAATGGAGATCAAATGATTGGTTAAGAAAATTTCGAATATTTTTATTGTCTTAGATATTTTCATTTGTGACAAATAACGATGGACACAGTGTTGAGACCACAGACAATGAAGTCCTCTGAACTGACTATTAGCACTCAGTGTCATTTTGGGTAATTCTCTGAAAATGCCAATTCAATGCTCTGCAGCAATAACATAAGCAAATAAAACTTGGGGAATATTAGGACATGAACATGAAAATGAAAATGGAAAACATGTTTATAAATCTTTGGCAAGGTCACATTTTTATTATACAGTAGTTCTAGTCCTATACTCCTCCTTTAAACTAGGTAGCAGAACAGAAAATTACATAAAAGACTAAAGGCAATGAGAGATGGGTATCCCCACGAGATGCAATAGGTAAAGTGGGCCATTTTTGAAAGAATGCAGTAGGATAAACATTATTATGAAGATTGATAAAATCAGTACATGGAAAATACAATAAAATACAGTCATCTGTCCCTCAGCTCTCTCCCAAGATTGCAGTGGCTACATGTGAGTGCTTGTTTGAGAGGGTGTTTTTCATGACAAGTCAAAGGCCCCAAGTCAACATGATTTTGGATCATTCACTCATCTTTAAAAGGTAGCTGTACTTATAAAAAGTAATGTAGTGATAAGGTTAAGCAGTGCCATCTAAATTTTTTAATTAAACTGTTATTACTTTTTAAATCCTGGTTACTTGCCCTGCAGCTACACCAGACTTTTCCTATATCATGGTTTACTTGCCACTGGAAAAATTTATCTACAGACATTCTGCCAGAAGGAACCAAAGTTTAAAGATGATATTTGGATCTCCTGTGTGCAAAAGTCACTTTTTGAGGCCTTTTATTCTACTTGGCAACATGCAATAGTGTAATAAGATCCACCACCATTATTTAATGGCTGGTGTAGATGATGGGATCTGTCTTAAACGTAATTAAAAAGACCACTGCATGAAATTCAAAGCCTATGCCATTGTTTTAATTAATTATAATACATAAAAGGAGTTCACTTGCTCAGATGATAGAGTTATGGCCATTTTATCCAGGATTTAAAAAATTCTCTTAGGCCATAAAATATGTTTCCCAAATATTCTGGCCCATTTTCAAAAAAGCATCCTATCCTAAACAGGGCAAACCAGCAATGGCAGCTGCCTCACACTAGTGAAGTAACAGCATTCATTTGAAAGATAACTAAGTAGAGAAGAGATTCTAAAGAACAGTTATGTAGCCACACTCCAGCTAAAAAATAAGAGCAAATTGTTCAATTTTTCCCTGCCTGAGTTGCTCAGCTGTAAGTAGCTTTGGAGCATCACTTCAGCACTGCAGTATCTTAACATAGTGTATCTTAACACATTAAATGATATGATGAACACCTAGCATGTTCTTTTATTTTTCATCTCCTTTTCAGAATGAAAATTTGATTTGCATTGTCTTGTAATTTCTTCTGTCCTTGGGTTTAGTATCTTATGTTACTAAGCTTCAAAAATTAGGAGGTAGAAGCCCTACTCTTATCTCATCTCGAACCAACATTTTTTGACTCCTCTTCACCACTGCCCCTGCCCAACACAGACTGGGCTGGAGATTTATACCTTTACAGCAGTAAAACTAAAGATCAAGGATCGAGGATTTACGTTACAGGTAATGCTTTTTGCATGTTCAAAGATCATTATTCTACACGTTATAGTTTGTTATTGAGGCACTGCAGCAGTGGCTGCTGGTGTTATTCTGGGAAGGAGGGGAAAGAGCTAGCAGTGCTCTCAAGGGCACAGTTAGAGTTTCTACTCCTCCAGTAATGGGCTGGTCGTATGCTGCTCTCCACAAGAGGCACCTGCTTTCCAGACCCAGAGACAAGATGTGAGGCTACCTACAGAGAGTCTATGAGAAGTTTAAAAGAAATATCTTTGCATATATATTCTAATTTTCAGATCTTCCTCTTGCTACTTGAGCAGAGTCAAGAGCAGAGCAAACCATTTCCCTGTCTCTGTTGTGCGTTACTCTAAGACTTGCCACTTGTCTTTGTTGGAAGGGTGTTGATGCCAGTCCTGTGAGTATATCAAATCAAAACGCAAATAATATCACTGTAGCCCAATCACAAAAGCCAAGGAAAATGTTCTGCTAACTTTTAAACCAGCTTACCTTACACAGGAAATGTCATCCAGGAATCACAAGTGTTGCCTGGAATCATGGTTTTCTTCTTTCTTTGCTTTCTGTTCTCCATAACACAACTGATATAGCTGAAAATAGAAGGAAAAAAAAAAGGAATGTTGGAGCCCTCAAAGCTGTTATTGTCAATGTTCAAAGAGGCAGATGTTATATATTTTTTTTTTCCAGCCAGGAAGCACAAACTGTGAAAAGAGCCCCCCAGTGGGAAGGGTGTTGTCTCTTGGGCATAGGAGATCCCAGAACGTGAGAATAAGCTGTAAGTAGTTCGTTTGTCTCCAGCAGACAGTGGGAGGGAGATAAGCACACAGTTTTCTCTCACATTGTGCCCAAATGTCATGTGGGCTCTTAGAGGCAGTAGAGGGTAATTCCCCAAGTTACTATGATCAGCTTTTGGAGTCCTGGCTAGAGAACCAAAAGGGATCTGTGACTTGGTGTTGGAACTCATGTTTCTATGGATTCTCCACAGAGAGAGTGAAGTACAGGACTTGAATTAAAGCCTTTAGAGAAATTAGAATATATAAAGCCATGCATACATAAAGTAGAGATTTAAGCTTTAACTTTAAGAAAATACACTCTAAGTGCATAACTGCTAGTGTAAAGTTCAGAGCTTCAGACCTAGTGATGTAGTTTTAGACATAACAAAAACATAGTAGAATACTGCTCCTAACTTTAGATATAAATGTTACACAAGTAAGAGAAAGATTTTTTTACGTACAATAAGATAGAGTTTTTACACACATTAAGATAGAATTTTTACGTTAGTAAGATAGAGCTTTCTACGTTAATAGATATGCTACATGATCTGTTATATGCGCAGGGTTTTGATACTGCTTTTCATAGTTTTTCGTAGTTTTACGAACTTTAAGAATTGCACTTAGATTGGGTAGTTTATAAATAAAGGTATGAGTATGCATTTATGACGTATGGATAAAAAGCCTCTGGGATGGGAGTGGAGGCGTCGATCAATTGGTTTCCGATCTATCGATCCAACCTCTACCTTCCACAGCCTGCGGGAAGAGCCTTGCTGGGGAGCTGAAATGGGATTTAAAAGGTACTATCTATTGTAGTCTTTGTCATTTGGGATCAGGGCCACGAGAATGCTGCTTGGGGCTCGGGACCCCAGGACCTCTTTCTGCCACTGCGGCCCTGCTGCTGGGAACGCTGCCTGGGGACAGGAGCTGGAGCGGGAGTTTGCTTTGCTCTGGGCAAAGAGGCTGGGATTCTGTGTTAAATTCTGTGTTAAACTCTGTGTTAAATTCTGTGTTAAATTACTGTTTACCCTCCTGTTTCATCTTTCTGGGATTTTATGCTCATAACCATTGTAAGACCACTCATCCAGAACTCTTTTGCCTTCAGACCTATGCATTTATGTAATAAACAACTTTGCATAAACGTTAAAGTGCTTTTGGACCTTTAAGATCTTTTAACCTGTAGAAACTGCCTGTTGCAACTTGGTACTGTATTCTACATTAAGTGCTGGAAACATAGACACAGGACAGTGGAAAAGCCTTCCTGGAATACCATTATGGATCTTGCTACTATGGGCAATTATGCCAACTAATCTCTTTCACAAATTATAAAATACCTAGTTTAAAGTTTCTAAGGGTCCTCTCTCTTACTGCTCTGTCTGGAAAACCACAAACTACCTTCAGCATGTAAATACATTGTAAAATAGCTGCAAGTTAAAAAATAGTGATCAATAAACCAGAAAATACATAGCAAAAGCATCCCTGATTACATTTTTCTGCTAGAAAGCGTATTTTTAAATCTTTTCCTCAACAGTGTTTTGCACTCCACTGGCCATTGCCATGGCCTTCTTCCCTAGCTGTTGTAGTTTGATTTGATTTTAAGGGCATGGACGGTCACGTCAAGAAGTAAAATAAAAACAAGTTCCATTTGCATACAGGTTGTCTTGTGTGAAGTCATTAATGCCTTTCCTCCTGTAACGGAATTATCTCATCTGACATATTTGCTTTCTGTCCCAAATGGTGGTCCTGATGTGTCTCACTCTTGTGGTGAGTCACCACTGTTCTCTCCACTGATGGTGTGTCCCATTTTCATAATGGTCCTTGAGACCTCCCCAGAACTGTTCAAAATGCCTGTTAATTCCAAATAGGAGAGGATAGATTTTTGAAGGTGCAAGATTCTAATGCAAAGTATTGTCTGCAATTCAAGTCTTATTGGAGGAAGACATGCTATCATTGAATTGGCAGCTCTGCTGTTTGATTCTGTATGTTTACAGAGACAGATTTTTTTAAATCCATGTTTCTTACTATACATGAATGTCATTGACATGCATTTCATTTTACCACAAGGAGCCATTTAAACCACTAGAGTGAATTTACATTTATGTATGTTTTCTGTGAAATGTATACTATTTATCCAGAGCATCATGAGAGCTCTGGAGGAACCAAAAAACTGTAAATGTGTATGCAAGGTAAGTTGACACAGAAACAGGAAGGGAGAGGCAGGATAGAAAGGACAACCTAAAAGTTGTAACTTTCTGTTTTGTCTGTGTCATCTCTGTGCTGGAAATCATAAACTAAGTAAGTGCACCTTGGTTGTCTTCAAATAGTTTTCTCAGTTTCTACATAGTTCTTGCAGTGGATATTCACTCCAGAATATTTTGGCCCTTCTCCATGCCAAATGACTGATTCGCAAAAGTTGCCAATTACACTGTTCCATGCCCCATGATCAGCTCAACAGTCCAAAATAAAACCTAAGAATCATCATTACTTTCAGCTTGTTGCTTCACATAAACCTCTCCAATCTGAGTAGCAGCCATGTAAGAAAATATTACATAAAGAGGACCTACAAGAGTATCTGCAAATCAGCCAAAGATGTGTTAGAATGATGCACAGAAAATTGACAAAATAATTATGTGTTTGGATGGGTTTAATACTTTCCAAAAAAGAAAATACTTTGGTAAAAAAATATAGCCAGGATGACCATACTTAATCTATGCTGACTAAGCATTAAAATACATTTGCTGAAATTGAAAATTTGGGAAAATTCAGTTTTAACTTCAACCTAAAATAACTTTTAGATTTTTTTTTTAACTTTGGGACTATCAAATCCAGAATATTCCTTAAGTCCTTGTCTGTACAGTGAGCAGACTCTTACTGGGAGATACATCTTCTTCCCAGAATAAAAAGAATAAAAATCCTGAGAAAATTTGCACCAAATCACAGGGGAATCAAGATTCAGCAAAAACTGTTCAGGATATCTCTGTGAGTTTCTATCACCAGGTAGAAATAAACGCAGACCCATTATCGGAAGCCTGTTTCTGTGTTTTCCAAGCCTCACCAGCTGTTTTGAAAGGAAGCCCTGCTCCTGCCCGAGGCACACAATACCGAGAACGCCTTTCCTCTGCAGCTGCTGGTGGAAGCTGAGAGGAGCCTGGCTCTGCCCCTGCCAGCCCTGGCTGCCCCCACAGGTCACCCCTGCGCTGCCAGAAGAGATGTTCACAGGTGAGCTGACAGCTAAGGCTGGGCACAAATGAGACACTCCGGAGCTTGGAACCCTCTGCAGGAAGTCTCAGATTCAGTTGTTCCCTTCGTACTCCCTTCGTATTGTTCTTAGCAATTTAAATTCTCTGCAGAGAAGATTTGCTCTTAATTGATAACAAATATGTCAGTGCCTGTGATCTTCCCTGATAAGATTTCATTTTCATGTCCAAGTCACGATGCCATGAAAATGTAACTTTATAAATTCTGACAGGTGTCTTTAAAGTATGTAACACCGACACTATAATTGCAGGTGTTATTTATTAATTTTTATTAAAACATAATAAACATTACTGAAGTCACAGGGTATTTTTTAAAGCAAAATACTGTTTTGAAAGCTGTCTCAAATGTCAAACAGAATGCATTTTGCATTAGTTCTGTATAAATTTTTATTGAATTCAAACTTTTAAATAAATCTTCCTATATCTAATGCCTTTTATCAAAGCACAAAAACCCATTATCTGAATATAAGAAGAACCTCAGAACTCACCATCTTCAAATTTAATGGACTCCTGATGATTTCTTCCCTACCTCAACTGTTTTTAAAGCATTTTACTATATTTTATACATTATAAATGGATTCCATTCTTGGCTTAGCAATTCACCTAATGGACAATGGATACAAAAAAGCTCTAGCTCCAGGGACATTAAATTGGTTCTAAACTCTGAAAATTACAGCTTTTACAAAAAGAAGAAAATACTAAAAACATATCTAAAGCAATGCTGTATCTCATTTTCTGCTACCTTCACAATCTGTCTAAAAGCTCCTAAATTTCTTAATGACACAATATGTTAAAATTGCATTCCTTTATATTTAGATCTCTAAAACATTTTTTCTTCTTTATAACCCCAAGGAGTTCCACCAGGAAATGGAAAATAACATTCTTGGCATTCCAGCAGTTGGGAACCTGGAAGGTACTTCAGTGTACTAGGAAAATGCTGTATTTTATATCTGACCATGGCCAAAGCTGAGTACTTCAGAGAAAAGCAGCCATTCTCTGGTAATGAACCTGATTCTACATCTCACTTTGGGTAAGCAGTGGTAATGACAGGTAACAACAGGTAACATATGACACACAACTACCTTGCAGAGGAAACTCCAGAGTAAAAACCTTTAAAGCCTTATATTAGAATGATAAATCCTTCCCTTGGATCCTCCACTTTAGGAGTTTTTTGCAGCCAGCACTACTACTGACTTTAGAGAGATCACAGAATCACAAGATCAAAAGAGACCCTCAAGATCATCTAGTCCAACCCATGCCCTAACACCTCAACTAGACTATGGCATCGAGTGCCACATCCAGTCTTTTTTTAAACACAGCCAGGGATGGTGATTCTACCACCTCCCAGGGCAGACCATTCCAGTACTTTATCACCCTTTCTGTAAAAAACTTTTTCCTAAAACCCAATCACACCATCCCCAGGCTGCAAAGTTGCAGGGGGTTATTGTGGTTATTGTGCAAGACTCAGCACTTGGACTTACTAAAATTCATCCTACTAGAATCTGCCCATCCATCCAACCATTCCAGGTCTCTCTGCAGAGCTCTTCCACCTTCCTACAGATTGACACACTCTCCCAGTTTAGTGTGTCTGCAAATTCACCAATGAAAGACTCAGTATCCTCATCAGATGGTAGCACTCTAACTGCTGCTCTCTTTCCCACCTCTCAACAAGGTTGAGACTCAACATAGAATCAACTCTTTGATTTTACACAGCCTGACAGCAACAGCAAGCCATAGAGAGAAATGAGAAAGTGTTGCGGTGTCCCTCACGGAGGGAACCAGAGGGGTGGCTAAGGGCGTTACCCCTTGTCACGCTGCTTGTCACCAGCGAAGGAAGGAGTGACTCTGTGGGAGGGTGAAATCCAAGACTTTATTCAGTCTCAGCCACAACTTTCAAATCTCAGACGAGCTGCTCCAGCAGAGCCTCAAGGTAGGTGCGACAGTGACTTATAAACAGGGGAGGTACAAAGGGCGGGAACAAACTATCAACCAATGAGGAATTGGGGGGCATGTGGATTAGGACTGGAAGGACATCCAGAGGAGCCTATGAGGGCAGGAGAGGGAGGGGATTCTTTGCTCTTCTTCTATCACTCGACACCTTTTCAAGAGCTTTCTAGAATCCAGGTAGGGCACCCAATTTATGGACTGATACTAAAGGAGGGGATTAGGAGATTGACAGGGAAGGATTTGGGAGAAAGGGAGGAGTAATGAGGGATTGACATGTGGAAGGTGGGGACAAACTAGGAAGATAACATTTCTTGAGGGGGGAACAAGGAACAAATCAACAAAACACAACAAAAAGAGCTCTTATTTTTCCATTTAAATTGTATTGCTGTAGAAATACCACACATCGAAATGGGGATCCTTTCAAATGACAAAAAAAATAGTATTCCAGTTGTCTACTACTGGGGAGTTTTTCAACTTAACAGGATGGGGTTTTTTTAAAGTATTGTCTATTCTGGGTATATATACATGATATAAATATGTAGATACACATTAACTTCAGATTGATTTATAATTCCACTTACATTATCACTTTTGTTCTGGTAATGAAAAAAAAGAAAAATAGACAAAGGTAAATGTATAACCTATTCCATGCAATTCATCATGACATTCATCATTCATACATCTTCCCCTACAGTAAGAACTTCACTTCATGTTACGGTCTCAGAAATATACAGGTTGGACAGCATCTAGAGGTTTTTTCAGTTCAGCCTTCTTCATAGAATGATGTCAGCACTGAATTTAGAAGAGATGGCTTAGGGCTTTGTCTAGTCACATCCCTCAACACCCTAAGGACAAGAAGGTCTTTGCACAACCTTCTTCAGTGTCTAGTTAATTTCATAAATCCACTTGGAACAGAAAATTCTTAGTCTTTTCCTAGGTCAAGACTGAAATAGATCTAAGCATGCCAGTTGACTTTCCTGTTTTTTCTGCTATGTTTTTGTAAAATCAGATTGCCAAACACTGTTTTCTAAGTTAGTAACAGGAAACCTGAGCACAGAGTAAGAAAATTGTTATCAAACTTTGCTGCCAGAAACTGAAGCAAGCTTCCAGAAACTGAAGCATGTTTGTACATGTCTATTTCTAAACCTTAATCTGAATAAAGATTTCTCTTCCAAACAGTTTATGAAAGTACAAGTTTAATCCATTTTTCTTCCTGATACACACATATCTAGGACACAGGCATTCAGGCTTGGATTGGGTTCAACAATGTCCAACTTTCAGCTTTGCAGTTTGTGGTTATAAATTGCAGTTATCAGGCTGTTTCCTAGCACAGGGGAAAATTTTCAAAGAAGTGATCACACCCCAACTTTCCACAGCAGATAATTATAAATAAATATTGGAAAAATAAATAAGATGCATGGGATAAAAGTATACATGGTAGGAAGAACAACATGCTGGGACACCTCCTAAAAACATTTACTTCAAACTGAACACTCCATTGCTACTACTTTCCTCTGTAAAAAGACTGAAAGAAAAAAGGAGAAATAATTGTAAAGAGCTGAATATAGGTAAAAGAGCTAGACACACAGCTTACCATTTCAGCACTGAAAATTAATCTGGAGTACATGGAGAAAAGTGGGAGAAAGAGAAGAAGACAAGAAAAGATAGAAAAATGATAAAGGGAGAAGCAAAGGAAGGAAGGAGGGGGGAGAAAGACAGAGAGAATGTAAGTGAAAAAAAACTTAGAGAAGGAAGAATTTCTTTTTTCTTAGAATTTTTTTAAAGAGGTATTCTCTACCTCTTTCCTCTTTTCCTTTCTACTTTCATATGATCTATGCTAACTCTGATAGCCTTCAAATTTTCACTCATAAGTGGTTTTAGTTTTTAATTTCATGAGGTCATTTTCATTGACCTCCTTACTACTAACCTGTTAGTTTAGTAGATTTGGAAGGATCATTTACACTGCTTCTACTGCCTTACTGATTTCTGTCCTCTTTGCTCCCATATCACCTGAGCAATTGAATTTCAGTCCCAATTCCAGTTATTGGATACATAAAATAATTTCATTTGTATTGCCATTATTCCTAGATGAATTGTATTTTTTTGCTGTGTCTTTCCCAGCCCATATTTAATCCCTTTTAATATTCATTAAAGTATGTCTCCTTCTGATTATGGCAGAGACTACTTCTTATATAATAGATTCTTCTGTCCTCCAAAGACTCCCTTGCTTCTGGAAAACTCAAATTTCTCTTATCTAAGCACCCTTTTTAAGCATGCACAGACACTTTTGATTCCACCTGAAGGGCCCAGGCTAGATGTCAACACCTCTACGACCAGCACTGACTTTATCAAACCAGGTGAACTTTGAGCTGCTTTGCAGGGAAAAGTAAATTACCTAGTGGTTTGTCAGTGTCCCGTAGAATTTTATGCTATCAGAGCTGGGTCCCACTGCAGGATTCAAGAACCTAGAAAACTCCTCTTCCAGATTTTTCCTGATGGCACATTTGCAATAACAGCACTTTGCCTTGCACAGAGAGAAAGCAGTTCTCACAGATTCTGCTGCAAGCTTTCTTTTTAAAAGTCAGAAATATAGAATGGCTTTTGTTGGGAGGGACATAAAGACCATCGTTTTCCAACCCCACTGACATGGGCAGGGATGCTACTCACTAATTTATGCTACTCATTAAATTAAGTTGCACAAAGCCCCATCAAGCTTGGACTTGAACACATCCAGGGATGGGACACCCACAGCCTTCCTGGGCAACCTGTTCCAGTGCCCCACCATCCTCACAGTAAAGAATTCCTCCGTATAATCTAACCTAATCTACTCTAAATCAAACAATGTTAAATAACTATTTGATTTACATTTCTCCAGCTTCACAAATATAGACACAAAAGGTATTGTTGGAAATAAAATAGTGCAAAAAGTACAGATATTTTAATACTATGGAGAATGTATTTAAACTATGGAATTAATCAAAATCTAGCAACAATTTGAGGGATATACAGCAATTTTGTCTGGGTAGGTTGTCAGTTTCTGAGTCATGTTTTCAGCTATTACATTGTAACTATTGGTCCCAATTTGAAAGTTTCTTTCATTTTCAGTTCTGTTAGAAGTCTTAGAAATATTACCTATTTTAACTGTTGGAAATCTCCTATACCAACCATTAGAATGAAAATAACTTAGTGAGATTGCACTTTGTATATTCTATTTTACTCATACTGTATATGAATGCTGACTAGGAAACCAATTTTCTTGAACCTTATCCATCTGTCTTGCTGTCTCTTCATAGTAAAACTGTAATGTTTTGGAAGATTCAATGTTTAACAGACGAAGAGTGACTTATAAAGATTAGCTAAGAAATGAAACAGTGCTAAGTCTTGCCAAGATTAAAGAATTCTGGGGATACAAAAAAGGCTGCATGCTTTTCAGCAAAAATGCACATTTTCAGGACATATTTGGATTGATTCTCTGGACTTAGATCAAATTTGTACTTTGTTAATTTGTTTCTCTCTTTTTTCTTTTTTCTTTTTTTTTTTAATTAGACAAAGGTCTGATCACAACATAGCAAACTTTCTAGACAGTAGAAAAACTCAGAATATAAAAGAAGCAGGATGAAGGAAAAAAATGTAGCAGGTTAGACAATATAATCTGTAGGTGACAGAACAGCAGAGGGCTACAATTTAGGTCTTGTACATTAAGGTTCTTGTCTTTCAGGTAATCTCAAGTTAACTAATACCTTATACATTTTCAAGTATAGGCAAGTATTTTACCTATGAGGCTATGGGTTTTTGTATACAGTAATTAAATTATCAAATAAATCAGTATCCCCCTTTAAATTCCTCTCAAACCAAGCATAGGAAAATACATTACTCTTTAGGATATGTGTTGTTACTGACACAATTTCTAAGTCAAGATTTTAAAGAATTTCAGCTGAAAACTGGATATTAAAATGACATTTAATACAACCTATCTGCATGAAAAGTATGTTGCAGATTTTTAAAGATGACCATTAACAAATCACTTGGAAATTTTTAGGTGGGGCTTGGCAAAAGTGGAGTATATTTGACTAATGGTCCAGTTTAAACAGTTAAAAATAAAGAGTAAAGTACAAACAGGTAAATCAAAGTAGTTTCGTCAATCAGTGACTATTCTGACAAAGGTTAAATGCAGTATTCAACCATAAAACTGAAGACTTAAGGCTCAAAGGGTCCTATTGCAAAAGATATTTGAAAAAAATACAAAATGTGTTTTACTAATATTTACATGAACACAAGAAACTTTGCATAATATTACTACACATTTGCACTGATGTTAGTTTGTTTTGGAAATCACACTGTGTATACTGTAAGGGGTTTTTTTGATTTATTTTTGGAAGTTGGGGAGTCAAGCCTTCAGAACAATGAAGAAACTGATAATGATCATTTCCATTGTGTGAAAATATACTAAAGTTCACAATCTTTATCTTATGCCCACTTTTAAAGAGGGGTCAATGCACCAGCACGTGAAAATGTGCAGATTTATGTTCTTGGGAAGCTGCTGGGAACAGGGAAATATCAGTGGCTGTATTGGCTTCATGAGCAGCCGCAAGAATACTGCAAATTGCAGACCTATTTTTTTTTTTTTATTACAGGATATTTTTACAATTAACATCACATAAAAGAAATAAGGAATAATTCCAGATCAGTTTTAGTGTTTTAAGTGTTTTGCTTGTCCCTTTCCTGTGCAGGAGGAAGTAACACTTTGGCAAATGCAATGCATATCAGAACACACAGCAGTAAAAAGACAGAAAAGCCTACTCTGAAAATAAAGTGATGAAAGTTTCTTTTAAAGCAGCCTTCTGGATATCATTCTGGCCAAGTCTAAAATGTGTCATGGAATAGGTGTAGCTAATTTCACAGATAGAGTGTGTTCAAGAAGTGGATTAGAATGTTCCTGAAATTTCCATCCAAAAATGTAGTGAGCAGAAAAATGTGAAGAAACCACACAGAATCAGTATCAATACTTAAATATATGTATTGGCCTATGTGTAACTGGTGTCAGTATTTACTAGTGAGATGGTTTTACTAGTGAGATGGTTGAGAAAAACTATACATTCGAAAATCTTCTTCTTGTCGCTTCTGTGCACTTCCACATTTTCTTTGCTCTCTGTTCTCCTATGTATTTATTCTTGTGACATGATTCTAAAATTGTATGGTTTGCCAGCTCTGGCTGCTGTGGAACAGAACTGATGGCTGCCTTGCTGACATTCATCCTATGGCACGGAGTCATTTTTAAGCAGGAGAGCCAGCACCCAAATGCACACGGGATATCAAACATCAGAGGCAAGAATTACAGAGGCTCAGTCATTACTTAATCCCTCTAAACTGGCATCTGGTTTTGAATCCTCGGTTACTCGGCACACTATGGGTGTGCTTCTAAACAAATGTCAATTTAGGCGACAAAAGCATCTGACAACTGCAGAGGAGCCTCCTGTATATTCTTTTCCCCCCAAATGAAGTGGTTCAACAAGGCTGAGTGCTTCTTTTGTGTTTCCTGTTCATTTACAAAATGTACAAATATGAATTCACACCTACAACAGTATGGCAGTTTAGGACCTTGCCTCTATTTTGGGAGTACAACATCACCAGGCAGTCAAAGTTTCAGATGAGTGGAAAGCAAGGACCTGAAGAGGGAAACAACATGATCTAAAGAAGGAATAGTATTTGTCAAAGCACACATGCTTGCTTGAAAACACAGGGTGAAAGACTTTAGAAGGAAAATTAAATCGTTGATTTAGCATATTTTCATTTTAAATAACTGAAATAGAAAAATGTGTCCATGTCTAGGGTAAAAACCCACTTGAAAATTAACACAAAAAGAATGGGATTTTTTAAGTATCTCACTTTGTCTTACAGTTTCCATTCCATTCCAAAGGCTGAAAGAAAACTGGCAGTGTGTTTTCGTTCAAAGGAAATAGCCAAGTGAATGTCATAGTTACCATTATTTCAATCGGTTTTCAGGCAAATAAACATGGTAAGGAGTGTATCAACAAACTAGTGGAACCAAAATAGGTCCCAAAAAATCCTAAGTGTTTTTACTTAATGAAAAATTCTCAGGTAATTTATATTCCTATATAAATTCTATTTCAATTTCATTCTGCAGCAATCTAAAGAAACCATCATTATTTAAAAACTGAGCTTCCTTCAATCCACAGAATCTGTGCATTTTTGTACTGCTGAACAGATTTCATAAAAATGCAAGTGGGATACTCCCAGCAGAGCATGTGTTTCTGCCAAAGATGGAGTCAAAGTTATGCAAATCTACCCGGGCAGCAAGTACTGAAAGGTTTGTGACTGGCAAACGGTGAAAAAGGCCATATAATGATCAGATGAGCCAACACATTACAGCTTACAGACAACTGGGATGTTTTCCTCCCACTTTACACCTAGGGACACACTAGCGGATTTCTTGTCTACTGACTGGAGGTCACCAGTAAATCATATTCTACTAAATGCATCCTGAGGACTTGCCTGTGGCATACAGAGAATAGCCAAGTTACAGGGAATGTGACAAAATGGTGAAAAAGCTTTCCTCTTTTTCCTCTAGTTGCTCAGCTTTTGGAGAGCTTGTGTTTCTTACTGGACTTATGACCCTGACATCTGTTTCAGCTTTTATGCAATCTTCCTTCTTCCCTACTACAATTCATCAAGGACCAACTCATCCTCTTCCCCATAATGTCCATGTCACATCTCAGAATTTCCTCCTAATTTATTCAGTCAGGCCTTGTAATCTTTCTTCCTTTCTCTTGCCTTATTCCTTTTAATATTTCCATTTTACATTTTATGTGGAGCGTCTTACAGCTGCTCCAGCCCATCTTTCTTGTCTCTCAGCCATATATGCATCTTTAAAGTACAGAGGCAGATTTCAAGCAAAAAGGTCTTTGTCCTCTCCTTCAAGATTTGAATCAAGCACATTCAGCTCAAATTTTTCATGACAGTTCTCTCACAGTGACAGCTGATAAAGAGGCACCAGAGTAGGCATAATTTGTACTTCTACAGAGCTAAGTGTTCAGACAAATCACAGATCTTCTGGGTGGACCCACTGATGACACGTTTGAAAGGTACTGTCGCAGAAAAGACAGAGGCATAATAATAGGAGTTGGTATGCATCACAAGGATGGAGGAGTCCTAAGAAAAAGATTACTTATAGGAAAGAAATACCTGAAATTTAAAAATGACATAGCTCAAAACAAATCAAATCCCGTGCATCATTACATTTCAGTATTTGTGCTTAAATGCTCTTGTTCATGATTTCACAGGTAAATCTGGGAATTCCAAGAATGTGTTTGACCATTGCACTCAGAAGGTGGTGTTACGCTTCTATTACAGCCTGGCACTCATCATGGCATCTGCACGATGCAAAACCACCCATCCTTTTACTTGTTCTGACTATTTCAACCACTGTTGAACCACTATTCATTGCATCTTCCTACTGAGTGGCAGCCCCATGCAGGTGAGATGGCCACCTGAGTGCAGTGAGGGGGAAAGCTGGGCTGCACCATGCCCTGCTTTCATGGGATTCCTGGGCAGTACGTGTCTCTCATGGAACAGTTTAGATATATCCACTGCTTCTGGGCTGCAGAAGGGTCCTTGAGAAGGCCTCAGATTCCAAAGGTTACCTAAAATCTAAACGATCATTTAAAATGTAAAACCTGAATTATTAAAAAAAAAATTTTGAATATTAAGTTATGATCATTCCTACTGGATGGATTTGGTTGAACAGATATTTAAAATAAATTCTGAGGAGAGTTCTGTCCAGATTTGTAGCAAATCCACTAAAAAATAGAATAAGAGTGGTTTCAAAACTTTTCTGTTGAGGACAAAATTTTGTTATTTTTATTCAAACTTATCACGAAGTAAATACAGATAATCTTGCAGCCATTCACACTTACTCATGATTCTTCTGGTTAGGGGAAGAAAAACAAAACCTTCCAGAAGAATCTTGTTATTGATAAGGTAATTCTTCTTGAGACAAACAAACAATCAAGAGATTGGCAATAATAGGTTTGTGGGAAAAGAAAGTGTTGTAATCATACATTATTTTAACACTTTTTATGTCTTGAACCTGCTGTTTTCTCAATTTATAGATCATTCATAAAACACAGATTTTATCAGCCTGAGTTATTTCATTATTCTACAGTTTTCCTTTGTAACATCAATTTCAAATTATGAATTTGAAAATTTGTGCCTTGCTTTTTTTTGCTTCCAGTAAGTTTTTCCTAAAAATAATCTCTACAATTTTTTTCCTAGAATTATTAGTTGGTATAATAATATTGGGTAAGTCAAAAATCATATCAAATCGTAGGTCTTCCTACAGGTGAGATTAATATTAAAAACTTCATCTCCTATATTTCTTATTTTCTCTGCCTTCCCCTTCATCATAAATGTAACATGGATATCCATATGGATATCCATAAAATGGATATTCATGTAAAAAAATTTTATGATGATTTGACTTGTTGATTCCACAACAATTATGCTCATATTGTGACATTGCCGTATTTTTAAGTAAATTTTTTTGTATCTTTATTCAATTCCATCCCACATATATTCAGTTATACATTTTTCCTTTTGTTCTTTTCTACTTAGTTATTTCCCTCACCCTTCATTGCACATAACAAAGATAATTCCATAGAGTTTTCATAGGTGATGACACTTAAGATCACATTACTCAGCTGTTGCTGTAAATTTAGAGCACAAATGGGCAGGAAGAGGGAGTCTGGGATGGTTTTGTTCATTATCCTCTGGACAGAGAGGTTGCTTACCTCAGTGCTTCATTAACTAAAATCATGCTGTTAATTTTTCTCTAGTGATAGTCTTACTGGTGTGCCCTTACCCTACGGTTCTGCTCCCCACAGCCCTCACACTGGCTAATCTGTTGGCACAGATGGCAAAACACCCATATGTCACATGCAGCTGTGATCAGCATGGTTACATACCCAGAGCTAAGAGAGTATAAACATATAAGCTCTCAAGACTTACTGAAAACCACTTTCTTCTTCTTTGTCTTGTTCAAATACCTAACTGTGCACCTGGTTAAAAGGTCAGCAGTCCACAGCTCACTTCACATTTTCGATGGCACCAATCACATTTCAGAGAGATTATAAACTCTTTTTATATGGAGGAACCAGGTATCCCTAACCAGCAAACTGAACTTATATACGCAGAAAAACTTTTACACAGCACTCTGCAGCATAGTAGTAGCTCTAGAATTCATTATCATCTAAAATCTTTATAACTTGTGCCTGACATATTTGTTTCTACAAATTTCTCTTCCAACAAAGCATATCACTCTAGTGCCAACATTTCTGCAACAGACTGTAGTACTGTAGCCTGTGCTTGACCAAGAGGAAGAAATAAGGTAAAACAATTTGCAGAGAAAGTGAGAAAGGCCTCACCTCTTTCCTTACTACACATGGGTAGCCCTCCTTTTGTAATATGTGGCACAGCTTTTAGAAGTGCCTTGGCTGTGCTGAACTCTCTTCCCCCAAGGATTCAAATTGCATAAACATAGATACACTTTGAAAGCGGTACTTAAACAAAATTGTAACTACATTTCATCCCAAGATCTAGGGATATTTTAAATAACAAAGATTTTATGGGTCAGTTTATGTGGCAAGTAATGAAGAAGTAAAATCCAGCATTTTTCTGGTTTTGCATCTCTTTTGCTCTTATTTCAGACAAATAAAAGTCAACACAAGAGAAAACCACCTCAGTACACTTGGTATTTAAGAATATTTCATCATCTCAGAGCATTTTTTTAAAGACACACCACTGAAACAGAAAGAGCAACTCCTTATGGAGTAAGGAGCACAGACAGCAATGTTTCAGCAGTGTTGAAGTATTCCCAAGGGATCCAGAGACAATGTCTATCAGCAGTAAGTGTGTGTGTGTTTAATAAGAGATTCATACCATGATATGTAGGTGTCTTATAATTATCTGACATGTTTTCAAAGACATGTTTTTTATTTTTTTCTATGCACATAATAACATTTCATTTATTTGTTTGAGACAGGACATCTAGGAGAAGCTAAAAAAAATCATTCTATGGGGAAGAAAATAAGAACAAACTAATCACAGAACGTCTGGACTACAGGTTACAAACACCACAGGATCTAGAGAGCACACATTTTCCCTCATAATTAATGTTAACCAGCTGAATCTACCCTTCCATTTTTTCATCTCATCCAAGCTTATACAGTCAGAAAACTAATGGAATATGAAGAGACAAAGACTAAGCTGCCATCATGTAATAATGAAATATTTTTATATGTGCGTCTCTTATGTTTGCTTGAAGAAAACTGACTCCCAAACAAAGAGAAAACACTTCTCTGTAGTCCTTACAAGTTTCCTTTTAAGTGTAACCCTCCCACAAAAACTCTTCTGTGATTCAGACTATATGTTAGAAATCAATTTTTTTGTTGTTTGCATGAGAATATGTGCATTGCACCCATCTAAGTGAGTCTGTGGCAATCACAATAATTTGTCACATAATATTTATATATATATATTTCCCTTTAAAAGGGAAAGAAGTTCCCCACATGACAGCTATAAAACATACATGATATAAACACAGCACATCAGCAGTAAGAGAAAGACTGCAATAATGCTTGTCCACTAGTACATTATAGACTTGTAGCAATTACCAACTGCACCCAGAGTCATCACAATTTCTTTTGTTACGAAGAAAGGATTTCCTGTTACTTAACCCTTTTCACTAGTTCCATTCTGCATGCAAACTCAGAAATAAAACTGTATTATAGTTTTCAAAATAATTCACACTGATTGATCAAAATAAAAGAACAAACTGTACTAAAATAGTGGGCAGATAACACGCATCTCACAGGTCAATTTCTCTACAAGGATATTGCAGTGCTTTCCAAGCACAACTGGAATAAGCTGAACAATAAAACACCAAAATGTCAATTTTTTTTTTTCTGAGAGATCCTTTCATTAAACAGAAAAATCAGAACTGCATGTCTATTGGAACCATCACAGGCATATCTGCTAAGCATATGCAAAGCAAAAATAAACAATATCCAGTCTTCATAAAGGTACTGCCAGTCTTTGTCAGTCAAATCCCTCCTGAGAACAGTATCCTGCCATTGGAACACCACTAGACAATAGTGTGAGTTTTTCCTGTGACTTCTGGTTATTCTGATGAATGGGATGGTTCCAGCCTTACCTTATTCTGTCCAACTCCTCTGCTGCTTCACTCATGTTTACATTCCTTTCTTCACAAGCTCTGTCTTGGGTTGACAAATGTAACCAAAAATGTGTATTCTGTTTACATCTGTTGAAACCCCTTGGGAGATATTGTTCTTCTCTCCTGCTCCATCCATCCTACTCCTGCACCCATCCTCCTCCAAGGGATATCACCTGTGAATGGGCCATTTAAGGCCTCTCACATCACTGATAACATCACCTCATTCCATTGTGAGATGCTCCACCCAGTGGGAGGAGCCAAAGCCTTTCCACCGGGATAAAACCTGCAGTCCCAAACACCAATTCATCTGGTTTTCCACTGAATCCTTGGAGGAGGACCGGACCCATCTTACCAGCACTGGACTCTTTTCTACAGGATCATCTCTACTTCACAGAACAACACCTGTTACTCCAGGAGGATTTATTTGGACTGCTTCCAACCCTGACAACAGGGTGTCAGGTCGTATCTCTGACTCTGTCAGGGCTTTCTATGACTTTTGTTTGCTTGTTTGTTTTTTTGTACTACTGCATTTGTATTTTTTTTATATTCCTAGTAAACTGTTATTACTATTCCCATATTTTTGCCTGAAATCTCCTAATTGCAAAATTGTAATAATTTGGAGGGAGGGGTTTTTTACATTTTCCACTCCAAGGGAAACTCCAGTTTCCCCTGACAGATACCTGTCTTTCCAAACCAAGACAAGCTCTTTGCAGCAAGGGCTGTCTTTTTAATTATGTGTGCTAACAACTCTTGACTCAATGGAGCAGTGAGAAGTACTGCACTACGAAATGACAATAAAATACACTTTCCTTTTGGAAGAAATTAAATAAACAGTTCTATTCCTTCTGCAACTCCATTAGGGCACAAATAAACAGAGAATCTTGCACCAAGCTTTAGATATAATGCTCAAACTCTTCAACAGACACAATAAAATCCACAGAGAGCACAGAGAAGATTAATTTCAGATTCTAATAGGCACAAATGGACTTTAATATGTCTTTATACAGATCTTCTGACTAGTAAAAATCACAGGGGAGAAGATTAGAGAGATAATAGCAAGTCATAGTCATGCATGTATCTGATATGCTTTTAAACTCAACAACAAATCTAAAATAAACAAACAACACATATTAAGAATGTCAAGAACGACTTTTTTTCCTGCATTTGTTGACTACTTAAAAATTCCTGTCTATCCTGTTTATCTTTTCCCTTTGAGGACAGCTTTGTTAACATCATCCAGACAACCAGAATTTATAACAAAAACTTACAACGTGCAACAGATTAAGACTTGGCCCGGTACAACCAGCTGCCATAAGTAAAAATTACCCAGAGGTATAATAGTAGAAAAACCCTCGTAATGTGATTTAGACAATCAAAACATCGCACCAAACTTCAGCACTCACTACAACATTTACGAACACAAAATATCCAGTTGTTCAGAGGGAAGAAAAAAATTGATTCTAAGCCTAATATTTTTTTGCAGCCAACTTTCTTTTTTCCTCAACTGAGCAAGTGCAGTGGGACTGGCAAAGTCGGGAAGGTGAGAGTTGCAGCCCTTCCTGATCAGCACAAATACTTTGAGGCAAGGTAGATTTGCATGAGGCTCATGAGTGTAGAAGAAGACAGATGATGACTTCCATGAGTATTAGGGCATAAGTTCTCATTCTGAAGCATTATTTTGTTCTAGAAATTACATTCTTACATCTTTATCACTAAAATAGCCTCAGATCATATTTATATTTTATCCTATTTTATATCTTACTTGCATCCTTTTTCATCAGTTTGGATAGGAAACTTCATTCTCACTTTCTCAAGTGGCAGTCACTACAGTCTGAAAATACTGAGATACCAGGAGACAATCACCTTAAATGGTTTCTATCCTAGGTCATATCCTGTCTGATGGACATCTGAAAATAGAGCAAAGAATTTTTTAATGTTTCTCTGAAATTTGAAGTTTTCAGCCATCAGAGGCAATTCTGTTAATTGTGAATGATTAACCTTCCAAGCCATAAAAAGTAACACCTAAAGTGATCTCTAATGATTCTGCAAAACCCACTAATTGCATAAGTAACACTGGATTTGTTAATGCCACTTACTGCAGATAGTGGTTGTGGGTGTCCAGTGATTTCAATCATTTAGGAAATGAAAGGACTGTCAGATTATGACATGTTTTCTTTTGATGCTGAATAACAAAATAATGCACAAATAACTATATTAATTTTCCAATTTTGTCCAACTTCATGATGAAGCTGCTGTTTAATACATTTATTCTGGATGACTTGCTGTGAATTCAAAAGAAGAAAGCTGAATTAACCAATTTTTTTATGCATCAATCAACAACAAATGAAATAAAATAAACATTCTCTACTTCTCATATAGAAACTGCATAAAATAGTTACATTAGCCTAAACAAACCACTCTACCTTTCTTGTGAAACAGTATCAGTGTCAATAGCTAAGGTTTTTGTGGTCATCAATATTTTACAGAAAACGCACTCACGTCTGTTGCTCAGCAGTATAAACTGTATGCAAATGGGACACAAGTTTTTAAAGTCAGTACCTGTCCAGTTAAGAAAAGTCTAATTCTACACATTTATATTTTCCATGTCTTTGTTTAGATTATTCATCTGAAAGAGCTCAACAAGATTTTTTTTTTTTTTAATCCGTCTTCTACTCCTGGTATCCTGGAGTTACTTCTCTGTTTATCTTGTGGGAAGAATGAAACACTGTATAATAAATTGTATTGCCAACAGCAACAGGAATGGTTTTAAGAAAAACCACAGTTTCCGCAGAGTGCAGAGATGCAAATGGTTACAGAAGGTGTAAAGGCAATGGAAAGTCAGATTCTATTGTGTTTAGGTTGTTCCCCTGGGAGTTAAGAAATGTTAACAGACAGAAAAAGGAGCCAGTCCTGTACAGTAAGTTCCCTATGTAGTGAATGATGTGTTTTCATTTTAGATGACTTTCAGCACTTCCAAACATATGGTCAGGTGTAAAGAACAAGTTAAGTCAGTGGAAACATTCCCATCCATTTGAATAGTCTTCAAATAAAATATTTAGGTACTTTTTTCTGGGGAATGACTGTCAACAAAAATAAAGGGGAAAAAAAAAAGAAAGCATAGGGTAAGAGGAGAAAGATTTAGATTTTGGTGCGGAGTAAGTCTGTATCTCTCCCTGTCCTAAAACGAACTAATAAAAAAGTTTCAGATTCTTTTTTTAAACATTAAAATACTTGCTTAGTGATATTAGTAAATTCCATAAATATTTGTGGAGTTTTTATGTCATTAAAAGTAGAAGCAAAGCCAAACCAGCTTCCTATGTGTCTTTCTCCATTTTAAAGTGTTGCAAAAGCTTTCTTTTGCCTCTGACACTTAAAAAGGTTGAAACTTATACTTTCCAGAAGGAGAAATTCGTGGCAGTAAAAATATGTGTAGGACAGTACAGAGCCCACTTTTGTATTTGAGTGCATAAGCACACATATAAATGTATTTCTTTCTCCTACCTGGTAAGTGCTACTAATAGAGAGAAATAGAAGAAGGTTTTATCCAATCTAGCATGCTTCTCCGTATAACTATGGTCGGCATAGATGTACATAATAAAATCTATAACATGAAAGTATGTATCCTGAAAGTACAGACGAAAAACAGTTGCTTGGACAAATACAATGTAGTGTTTGTTTCCCTATCATATGCAAATGACAGTAGGGAACACAAAATGCAACACTAGCCCAGCTCTCCAGTTGAGGTACACCATTTCAACTAGAAACCAAGGCAACTAGAAGTATTGTCTCACCTGGCCCTCGTGGTGTTAACCTTGATGCATCCTGGTTCCTGTCAGACCCCAGCAATCTACTGGGAAGAACTTTATTTCAGTTTCATACAATGATGAGGCCTGCCCTTGCTAGTGTTTATAGAGTACACAGTAAATTCAGATCAGTGTGAATCAATCAAGATTTCTCTTTTTTTTCCCATTACTTTGAAGGAAATGTGAGCTGCATCATCCAGTAGAGACAACTTATGAATCAAATTTCACAATCTTGCTAAATGTCTGATGAGCAATATCTTGCCATCCCTCTGAAAGTCCCATTCTTCTTCCCTCAGTTTTCATTGCTAAGTATGATGCCATGTGGTCTGCACTACTCCTTTGGTCAGCTGGGATAAGCTGTTGCAGGTGTATTTCCTCCCAGTTTCTTGTGCATTCCCAGCCCTCATTGTCAAAGTGTTTCAAGAAGCTCAGAAGTGCTTGATGCTGCTTTAGCACCGCTCAGCAATAGTTAAAACATCCCTGAGTTTTTCAACGCTGTTAGCAGCATAAATTGAAAACACAGCCCGATACTATCTACTGTGAAGTAAAATTAATTCTCTATCCCAGTCAAAACCAGTATCTACCAAGAATTCCAGGAAATAGTAGTATTTTATATTAATTTATATGATGGTAAGGAATGAAAAAGACAACAGCTTGGTATTGGTCCATAAATCAATCTTCAAGTTTGCATAGGCAAAAGTCATCTCTAAAGGGACATTTACCATTGCTCTGTTATCGAAAATTAAACACAAGAGAGGATATTATTAAGGGAAAAGGAAAAGTTGTTCTGTATGAGTACACAACACATTATTACTGCATTTGTGTTCATGAACTGTGATGAAAGTGGATATCAGATGTGTCTGTTGCACTGTAATAACGAGTTAATGCATCAAGGTTTTTTGGGGGGTAAAAAAAAGAAAGAGAAAAAATTGGTCAAGATATTAAATGCAATCTTGAACGATACATCCTCATATGGTCAAAAGTAAATTATTTTAAATTAGCCCAATATTCTGGTTTGAAGAATTATTTGATCATTTGATTAGAACAAGTTGACTAGAGGAGTTACTTGCTCTGAAACCAAAATTATCTTCAATAATAAGGTCAGTACAAGAGAATACTTCTAATAGTTCTTGCTAATGATACAATACAGGAAGATTTCATAAATGTGGAAGACAACTGGGTGTTTGCTTGTTCAATACACTCACTTTCAGGTCACCCTACTTTGTAATATGCTCATATGAAATGATACACACTGAAATTAATTAGAAAAGTTTCCATTAGCTGTATCAACCTACAGAATGCTGATTTGAGAAAAGCAAATGAAAATATTGTTTGTATCAAATGAAATGTCAGGGTAATGCTAGAAAATGTTTGCACAATGCTAGAAAGCATTGACAAGATACATCTGAATTTTAAAACACTAGCCATCAGGGAATGCTATTTCCCTCTAAATCTTGAGGTGATGAGAAGACCTTGCTCAGCAAAGCAGAAAACTCTCAAACAAGTAAAAACTAGGTGACTAAGACACCTTCTACTGGTATTATCCCTTATGAGTCACCTAGCCAAGACTACAACTATCAGATTAGCTGCTGGAAATAGTATGACAAGGCATCAGTCATGCTCTCCACAAATGCTTTCTTCATTCACCCCATCCTGTGGGCTGTAATCTCTGACTGGACTTTAGCCACAGACATGCAGAAGCTATGGGCAAAACATGTAAGAGTGAACAAGAGTCACTCAAAGTAACATTTCTGTTACATTATAACAACACACAAAAGTGGGTTTGCTTGTTTTCAGTTTCTAGACAAAGACAACAAAAGTGGAGAATAAGGATCCTGTTGAGGTTTACACAGTTGTGTTCCTTCTGTCTGTCAGTGCTATTAAAAAGCATCTTTCTTATCAGTTCCCATAGTTATATCTGACACTCTCTGAAGAGTTTACCATCTTCCTTACGATACACCTGAGTAAACTGAGTAACACAGTCTTCTTTGATTCCTCACAAGTTCTGACATGCATGTAGGAGGGTGGATTTCACAAACAAACCAGAGAAGGCTGACATATGAATTGGTAAAGGAAAAGACTTAGATTTCACATATCATTGAAAATCACAGTGCAAGCCTTCCTAATATGTTTTATATTTCACAGATTACATGTATTGCTCCTCTTTTCCTCTTTTTTGAAGCCTGTTAGAATAGCAAGTACTCAGATGTTTTTCTGCTCTGAAAAACATTTTCCCAGTTCCTTCTGATCTACATAATTGCCTGCATATACAAATTGGAACGAATAAAATAGTATTAAAGTTGTCTTCTTTAATTTCTGCTCTGAATAAGTTTTTACTCCTGTTTGTAAGATAGAGTCTCTGAGAGAGAACACAAATGTACTGGGTCTGGCCCATTGTCAGTGGATTCCAGGGTGGAGACAATTCTGTCCCCTGTTACCTCTGTGCACCTCATTAAATGAAGGAAGCGTAAAGACAATGGCATCACTTGGGTATCTTCAAACAGATTCAAAATGAAGCTGTTTACAAAAAAAAAAAAAAAGATACTGGAATTATTATGCTTAAGATTCACTAAAGGAGGTTTGGGTTTGAGCATGGATGGAAAGGACAGCTTTGGAAAGGACAAGGCAATATTTTTATTTATAGCAGCATTCTAAACAATAACAGATAAGGCATTCATCTATCTAAAGCATTACAAGATGAACACTAAATGTTGTCTGCGTCACATTCAATGTGCTTTTTGAAGGGGATTGTCATATATTTTTCAGTATCTACTGTTTTCACTTTGGGGTGCTTTTTCTTTCATTCTGTAATTTGCACAAGGGAGTGCTATGGAGTAAGATTTTTGTGGGGACAAAAGGCTAAGCAAGTCAGCTATTCAAAGTCTCAAAACCAGGTCTCAAGCAGACATTGAATTCTCAAAGGATTGGCTCTGACATCTTTACCAGCTTCACTTCAAGATTGTTCAGAAATGTTCAGAAAGATGTTCAGAAAACTCACAAGCTGTACCAGTCTACTAGAACACCGACTGGAATGAACAAGTCCGAGATACATCAATCAGCTAGCAGACTGTATTTAGACTATACAGTCTTCTTAATAAGCAAGTATCTTTTTTGTTAAATGTGTGCTTTACACCCCCTGGCAGTAAGATTCTATTCCCATATATCACATCTGCTGTACACATCACATTTAATACAAGTAAATACAAGTAAATACAAGAGACCTTGAGGCTCTCTTTCTGTGCTGTCAAAGGTGCTTAAAGATTTTACTGCTGGAAGGATTCTATGGCCATTAGGGTTGGTGCGATCATGTCCTTTCTGTGGAAGTTCCACAGGCATTTCAATCCCATTGTAACTTCAAGAACAGTGTAAACATGAAAGTTCCAGTTGCCAGTAGAGGTGGTGCTCAGCACAGTGCAGGTATTGCCTGACATGTGGAGATTATGAACACTCCTCTGTAAGGAGCAGATGGCCTGAGAAAAGATGGAAGCAAAACCAAAAGCATCCTTGCAATCCATCTCCATTAAAAGAAAGCACACATCTGTGCTTAATGCAATCTGGTCTCTCAGAGCCCTCTTTCTAGACCCAGCTAATGATGGTTGTGACCTACTGTATTGATCCACTTGGGTTTGCTGTAACTACATACAGATAACCTATCTGTTGTTTTCTTCCCTTCAGCTCTTCCACCATACATTTCAGAGTTTCTCAGGCAGAACCAATATGTGCAAGGTCACTTCTTCCCTTCATGTTTTCCCTTCATGAGTGGGAATAGCACGACGTATGTGCTACTTTACCTATCCAATATTTTCAACAGGTTCAGACTTAATAACCCATAATGGCTCAGTTCTTTCAACACTGTCACTGAGTTGTCTCATTTATGATTTAAATGCCTTCCTTCACATTATTTAAATATAGTTTGAGGTGGTGCATGTGTGTATAATGTGTATATATGAACATATACAGTAGGTGTATATAAATGTAAAATTATTGACTTGTGGGGGGGTGTATGTATAATATAAAAAGTCTCAGACCCAAACTGAAGGTAGCATTTTTCCAAGAGATCGTTGTGACCAAGTGATGTTAGGAAAGCAGTCTTTTTTCTCACTACAGTAACAGGACAGCTGTAACAGTGACTGACTGCAATGCATTACACAAACAGTCTTTCTTTTTCCTCCAACTGTCTCTCAGTGTGAAGGCCAAGCACTGGAATAATCATTCTAACTTGTTGCAGGACACAATATTCACAAGATATCCATTTTTTTCTTGAACCAGTCAACACCAATCTGGTCAGTGACATTCAATGGTGGCATTACACAAGCCAATATAATTCTTATTTAATTGTCAAATGCAAATGTATTTGAGTGTTTTTCTTCTCTTTATTTCTCAGCCAAGGTGCTGTCTTGCAACGTGTAGTGCAAACAAGCACAACCAAGCATGAGGCATTCTCAGTGTCCCCACATAAGGGACTCAAGAGGTAAAGGTGCTCTTTGAACTGTCCGGTTCTGTCACAGTATTTGCTTCCTATTTAGGGGCAGCCTGATCTTCTGAGGAATTTCAGTGCTTACTACTCTTTCTGATGTGAAAAATTTCCCAGAGAGGTTATGGAGGCTCCTTCCTTGGAGTTACGCAAAGGTCTTCCAGACACAACCCTAATGTGCTGTAGGGAACCCCTTGTGAGCAGAGAGGTTGAACCCTTACAGCCTTACCCACCCTGTGATTCCAGGAAATTATTTCACATTTCGAAGTCCCAAAAAGTAGTTTAGATACAGACACCTTGTTTTCAATTGAGGTATACAGGTAAGTTATTACTTGGGACTCAAGTTTCAATAAGTGGCAAAACAAACCATTTGTTTGGGTTTGGGTTTTGTTTGGCTGGGGATTTGTTTGTTTGTTTTCTGGAAGACAGTGTATAAGTCAAATTCAGAACCAACCATTTTTATGTAATGATGGAGAAGGTTATATCTCTAGCACCTTGAACTTTCTCTAGAACATGTAGTGCTCTATAAAGATTTTTCACAAGGAATTGAGAATATAGGTAGTGTTGGACTGACAAGTTGGTAATCTTGATTCAGAACTTTGTTTAACCATTGTCAAAAGCTGCATTCGGGAGCAAGCTGGAAAAGTATTATCGATAAACTTTGTCTGAAAAAAACCCTGGTCTTTCATTCTCAAGTCATGCACCTAAATACTATGTTTTACATCACATAACTTGATACTTTTATTCACTGGAAAGGCATTGTGGGTGGGAAAACATACTGTTTTACTGATTCCAACAGCATTTCTCCATAACTAAAATCACAGCATGGCTGTGTTTCATTCAGGACAATTAGGTTTAAAAATTCCTGCTTGGCAGAATTGAATTTTGAACTATTTGACTAATTTTGCTTATTGCATAACTAAGGCTAACTCTGTGTGTTGGACAGGTTTCATCTCCATATGAAAATAATGTTAAAAATAATTAAGTGCAAATAAAATTCAAACTTTTGTATACACATCTACCTGTGTCTGAATCTCCATCATAGAACTCCCATCATAACTTCAAAAATTCATTGTGTAGTGTCTGAGTAGTTCAGGTTTTTTATTCTTTATGAGAAAGTAAATGTCCCTCCCCCTCACAGATGCCAGGCGAAACTCAAGTGACTCATTAATCACAGTTGAGGTATGTGCTTTAGAAAAGAAATACCTAAATGACATGTAGCAGCTTTAGATGCAGTGTAAATCAAATTATATTTGATGTGGCCTTGTATTTTTGACCCTATTCATTTGTAAGCATGATCTGCTGTACATCTCCTGTGAAGACCTATTTCAAAATTTAGTGATTTTCTTCCACAAAACCCATTAAAAAGAGTTTTTCTAATTCAATAATACTTTAAAATCATGTTTTTACTCAGACGGTCACATAATTTTTTCATCTAAGTTGTCTTCTAATCTAATATGAAAGTGCAGCCACTACTTTGTATAATATACTCAGTGAATGGAGGATAAATTTATAGCTTACATCTTCCTTTAATTGTGTACATCTTCCTCTAATTGTGTGTTTCTATACCTTGTCTTTCTTAAGTTTCTATGAAAACTTCTATCATTTTCCTCAGAAGACATAAACATCAAAACTTTGCTGTTAAATTAGTGACATGTTATTTTACTGCAAAGGGATATTCATTAAAAAGATGCAGTGTGGAAAGGAATGGAAATTACAAAATGCCAACAGGGATGGGGTGCAGTAGGATAAAAAATATTTGATGCAATTTATAAGAAGAGTAAACTATGAGAAGAGAAAAAAAATCTGCTTTAAATGGTTGCCTTTTTATCCTGGAAATGGCATACAAGACATTTCAGGTTCAATAAAACTGGTCCCTAAAATTCCCTGTTGTGGTGTTTTGTTTTGTTTTGTTTTTTTTCTAGAACGTAAAGAAAATTTATAGGGTTCAAACCTACATTATGTTTCAATTTTAAAATGTAGTCTTTTGTATGTGAGTGATGCTTACTGATATGAGCAAAGATGATGTTCTCTAGCCCAGTGCTGACTAGACTACAACGAGAACACTGAAAGTCACAAGTGTTATGAAATATTCATCAGACACTCCAAGGTTGTTTTATATTTCCACATGAAAGTGTTTTGCTTGTTGTGGCTGATCTCCAGAGCTAGCAAAAAGGTATTTGCTAAGACTAACTTTTCCTTCTCTAATGTTATTCATTGAAATGAACAAAATCATTTGCAGTGTTTCAATTGTTAACTTATGATATTTATTCACATCACAATTTTTGCAGACATATATTCTTGCATGGTTATGGCATTGTAGATTAGACAGCAGATGTTTGATAGAATAATATCTTATTAATTAATAATATCTTATTAATTAATATTAGATGGAAATAGAGTAATTAAATAGACTCAACACCCCATCTTATTGAATGTATGCCCAACTGTATAAGGTATATGTCGAATCTTTGTGAGCCAGCAGCTAAGCTGGCAGATAAAACTGGTAGCTCTTTGCAATTCAAGGCTAAAAGACAGGCTATGGGTTTGTTTTTTATCTCTTCCTCCAGAATATCAGCTTTTACAATATAGAGGTTGACTTTATTTGCCAATAGACATGCAGAAATTTTTTGACCATCTAAATTAAATATGTCTTGAAAAAGTCTTGCAAAATGAAACATGAAAAAGCAAAAGCTAATTTCACCGATAATATTGAACAAAAATCGATTCAAAAGGCTGAATACTGACAAAAAATATTCAGAATTATATACAATCTTGAGCATCTCTATTTTAAATAACAGACTGTATTTTGTTTCAGGATTTATCAAATAAATATTCTTTGCGAAATTAGTAATCTGAATATCCTCAAAGCTACAGAAGATCCAGAGTTAGGAGAGACCCATAAGAATCAGTGGTGTTCAACTCCTGGCCTTGCACAGCACGGGCCAAGAATCCCCCCATGTGCCTGAGAGTGTTGTCCAAAAACATCTTGAACTCAGACAGACTTGGTGTCAATTACATTTCTTATAAATTCAGCTGTTATTATTTTAAGCATAACACTCCAGCTTTGCTAATGTTATTTCAAATATAATCACTTTCACACATATGAAAATTATTAATATAATGAGTAAAACCATTTCCCTCTTCAGATTTGCTTCCTTTTCTTTTAAAGGTTGTCAGGATGCAGTGAGAATCTGATGGTGTGGACACCTGTAATATGCTGACAACCTAATAAATAAAAGTGATATGTAAGAAATTACACAATGAAAATATTTAGGGCTTTGTATGTTTTTAAAGACTTCATGTCTTGCCTGTGTAGAATCCAGCTCTAAGAAGAAAATCAAGGGCAATTTCCAAGAGACTTGGTTGCATTAAAAGTTTTGAAAAGACAATACATTTTCATGTCATTTTGTGAGAATTGTACATATCTCTATTTTCCCTCTGCTTTTCTCATATTTTATTGTTCATCTCTGGGTTTTGCATGGGGCAGATTTTCCTGTTTGTTTACACTGCATTTGTTGATAGTCTGAATTACTACTCCATGCCTTTTGGAGGTCTCTTCTTCCCTATGTCCACATAGTTGGATTTTTAACATCAGTAAGACTCAAGTGAGTATAAATAACAATGTCAACTTAAGGTTTATTTCCTTCTGAAACATAGTTAGTTGTGAACTGGAAAGCATTTTCTTACTGACTTTGTGTAAACAACATAAAATTAAGTTGACAGTTTTGACTGGATTCTGGCTGAGTACATATTCTTGACCTCTCACCAAAAGAATATCAAAAGTAATTATTATTTTAAACCATATTCAGACAATCTTTTATATCCTCATTGTTATTTTTCTGAGTTGCAGTTTCATAACCCATTGCCCCTTTCAACATCTGGAACACATGGTACAGATGTCCTGTGCCTATTTCTCAGTTTTCCTACACAGCTTAAATTAACAGTTACACATGACACATGAAGATCCTCTTTTGTAATTCAGCTTTTCAAAATACTTATATGACAGACATGAGTACACTGTCTTTGCAAAATATTCCTAAGTATAATAATAACTGACAAATAAAGCACAAAGTCAGCACTACTAAATGTAATGTCTGTTACTTTAAATTAACTTTTCTTTAGCATTCCCTAGTGATTCCACCCATGATCAGTCACAACATACACTTATTCTGTATGATTCTGCATATAGACAGCCCTCCTTCATTTTAAGGTATTATACTTCAGTCCTTATTTTTTACAGCTTTCTCTTTTTCTATCAATCTTAGCAAATGGCTGCCGGACTACAACACTAAGGCAGTATACTTTCTGCTATCCAATTCTTCTTAAGAGTCAGTTTGTGAGACCCAAATTCTCACAAGTAGTTTGGTCAATCAAGCCCTCATGTGTAAAATTTTCCCCTATATATTTCAGAAACACAGTCTTTTAAGAACACTTGCCTTCACTGTTCTTTTCATTTCATCTTTATTTTTCTGTGTCCTTTACTGTACTGTTCACAAATTTTGCCCAGTCAGATCTATTCAAAGTCTTTCTCTGAAGATCATCTGAAACCGTGTCTTTGATCATGATCATCTCATTTAATACCCTTCTATTGTCCTTAATATCAACCCTAAGCTTAATTTTAAGATATTTCCATTACTCCCAACCCATTCCTCCCCTTTCATCTCAATATGGACATGTCCAGTCCAACCTGTACAAACCCACTTGCTTTTAATGAACAACAACAAATCATTGGGACCAGATGGTGTTTACCCAAGAGTTTTAAGGAACTCAAGGATGAAATAGACAACTTATCACCTGCAACATGCAATCTCTTATTTAAAGCTCTGCCAGTGTCATAGATGTAGTGGCCAGCATGATTAAAACTTTTTAGAGAAGTCATAAGCAAGGTCTTGGGAATTACACACCAGAAAGTCTGATATGGATACAAGATAGATCAACAGCAATTAGCCCAAAGAATAATTATAAGCTACTTGACAAAATATGATGTATGGAAGAAGAATCAAGATAGCTTTTGTACAGCTAAATAATGTCTCAATCTATTACAATTTCTTAAAAGAGGCACTGAGCACAGGGAAAAGATAGATCAATTGGTATTCAGAAGACATTTTTAAAAATCCCTCAGAGATATCTGAGAAGGAAACTAGGAGACTTTTGACATTAAAAAAATAAAATTCCCCATATATACATAAAAAGTATGAGATAGAAAAGAAAAACTAGAAAGTAACTTACCAGTGGAATTCCACAGAAGTCTATATTGCTCAGCATTTTTGCAAGGGATCTGGAAAAGACAGGAATTGCACTATGATTTCCAGGCTGGAAAGATAAGAACTACTCATTAAGAGTTGAATGAAAATCTGAGTAATGGGGCAAAATGGCAAAGGAAATTCAATGCACATAAATATAAAGCAATGGTTAGAGGAAAAAAGGCCAAGTTTTGTTAAACAGGACAGGACCTAGAGTATTGAATTGCTGACAACAAAAGTCTTGAATTTACAAAATCTGCTTTTTGTAAATGTTGACACAATATTTAGTAGCCATTCAAAGGACATTTTGAATGCTGAGTCAGTCATTAATAAAATGCATGGAGAACAAAAGAAAAATATCTTTATGCCTCTCTATAAATCTTTGTACTAGTAATTGAGTGCTGTCCATAGTTTTGGTTTCCCCATGTTGAGGCAGAACTCTAAAGTGGTACAGAAAAGCAACTAAGAAAACCAAAGTTCACATAAAGAGGCTTTTGTACAAAAACAATTCAGCTGTGGAAGACAACTACAAAATCTGGAAGGGCGTGATAGGGAATGCCTCCCCCAATATCAGAATGAGGCACAATGATACCAGTATGTTCAAATATAAATCCAGGAGATATTTCATCCAGTAGCTAAGCTGTGAAAGCACTGCAAGTGTTCAAATGTTGAACATGTTCAGACCGTAATTAAGCAAGTTCAAGGGGGAAAAAATCTTTAAAGGCATGCACAGATAGGATCTCTCTTGGAGAATTCTTTCCCAGAATCTGTGGGAGTATTTGTACGAAGATGATGCTGTGCATTTGCTCTGTTGTTATAGTCACCTTTATTAACAGCAAAGACAGGATAGTGGACTCAGTGTGGTCATTCCTGCATTACTAAGTGTTGAGAGAAGTCCTTTTTCCATCATTGTATTCCTTGCTATAAGGGAGGACATGCCCATGAACATGGATAAGATCATCTCAGGATCTTTCTGTGAATCCATGCTGTTCCACAAGTCCCACAAAAGCATTTGACAGACAACCAGGCAGCTCATGTGTTGACCTTTGCCAATTAAGATGACCTGCTTCTTATAGTCATTTCTCTCTCTAGTCTTATGCTTAGATTTTGAGCCCTTTTAAGTGGCAACAGTTTTTGGTATGTGCTTGGGCAGCACCAAGCAACAAGAGACCCTGGTTTCTGAGTAGGCATTCTAAAGGTATAAAAATTTTGGCAATTAATGTAAGGGAGATATCAGAAATCGATTATTATGTGTATAAAACAGCTTCATTGGGGCTTGCAGTTGTGCTACATTAGCAGTTCCAAAACACATAAGATCCACTGAACTGAGAAAAAGAAGAATCTGAGCAGTTTTCTTCATGATAAACATGCATTAACAAAACAGAGCTTCCTTAAAGAAATTCTGTTACAGAAAAGGCACTGAATCTTTCTTCAGTTGGAGAGTTTTATGTATCTTAACTCTTTGACAGCTTTGGATGCACCAAGTATTACCAGGAAGAGACTTGAATACAAAGAACTAAAAATCAAATTTTAATTGAATGTTGTTCCTGAACCAAACCTGCCATGGTTGTTTTTATTTTCCTTGCTCCATTAAGTACAACATCATCTAAATAAAAGTTGAGAATGTAGCGTCAAGAAAACTCCAAGCCATTCACACAGGCCTTTACTGAAACAGAGAGACCGCTGTTATGTTTCACTACAAAGCTGTCATTGTATACAAGTGAGCTATCATGATTTGGATTCTGTTCATACCCATATTTTGTTGTGTTTATGTGGCACCCTGAAGGGTACCTAATGGAATAAAATATGCAAAAAAGCCTGGGTCACTTTCAATAAAAATTAGGTTATTAGGGTGAAAGATTGCTTTAACAACGACCAAACATTTATTCAGCTTCCAATTACTCATTTCAGAACTTGCTGTATGCAGAAGAATAGCAGGGAAAAGTGCTGCTCTAGATGTTACTTCTTTCAGATTCTATTAAAACTGTAATAGCCTGCTTCCATTATACATTTTCCTGTATATTTCAATCAACGTGTCACTTTAGCTGTTGCTCCTGAAGTGCACTTAATATTTTCATTAAAATCAATAAAGCCAGGAAATGACAAGGGTGCAGGTGGATGCAAGCAATTAAACTTCTTCTATATGTATTGTTAACTAGCAGTCAGAGAAAGAAGCTTCATTCAACACCTGTCCCTTTCCTTTTAAATGACAGCTAACAGAAATCCACTTAGCCAGCTTTTGTCTGCTTATTTTGCTGACAGATGATGTGGAGAAGTAGGCAGTTATAGGGCCAGTAATTCAGAATTAATTTTCCCTTCAAAAGATGATGTGGACAACTGAGTGCAGTAATGGTACCTGCTCAGAACTCAGGGGGTAAACAAGATAATTTGAGATGATGGGACAGAAATAAAAGCTCTTTAAAGGTTTGCTCCTCACACAGCTCTCAAAGGCACACTCACCAGCATTTTTTATTTGCCTCAAATCAAAGTCAGAAGAGTTAATCGTTAAAGCATTAGCCTGATGTACTTTCATGTGTGGTAGGATTGTAAAGGAAGCAAATAAAAAGAGAGATGGAGGGTTGCAACCCACCCAATATTAAAAATATGTGATAGTTAAATATAGGGCCTAAGTCACACAATTTTTTATCAATTATATTTTCAGAATGTGCTGTAAATTAAAGGAAGTGGCTGGCTGGACACAGGCTGCATATATGCAGTAAAGGGAAATAATCATATCTTTAATCATCCATCAATATTTTTTTTATCCTGTCACATCTGTCGCACTAAACAGAGTGGGCCTCATTACTAGGACAAAGAGTTAATGTGAAAACCGCCACTGCCTACAGAGGAGCCACAGGCACAGATTCATTTCCCAAGTGTACATGGGTTTATGTAGAAACAGGAAGCTGCAGTTCTACATCCACTACACCAGATCTGCTGTTAAGGTTATACACTCATATGCACAAAGAACCCCAACAAAATCTAAAAGCTTACCAGAAAACTGAATATAAGAAGAGATCTGGCTGGATATTTCCTCTCTTTTTTCTATATGTATGCAGCATGACTTTTTAAAGACAATTGTTTTTTAAAAAATGGAACCTTCTCAGTAATTTTAATTATCACAGAGGGGAGATAAATTTGAAGTCTTCCTTTTTAAAGACCTTCAAAGCAGAATAGACACTTCTGTATTCGTACAGCCATGCAAACTTGGAATTGGATATATCTATTGATCTCTGGCTCTCTAGCACCTGGATGAAGTTCTAGAGGGAGCTAATGGGACTATGGATGGGAGAGATGTCAGACCTGGCTGTATTTGGAGTCTGATGTCTTATAAGCTTTCTTTCATTTTTCTCTGACTACTCACTACTGTGTAACCTAATCTCATTTTTATTAGGTGATTGTTTCTGTCCTCTCACATTTTACTCTGCACTCTAAAAGCTGCAGCTTACAACTATACGGAGGTATTTCAGACCTATGTTGTATTTGCTGTAACTGCACTCTGTAGAAGCCCAAGAGAGGGAATGGACTGATCTTAAATATACTCCAGATTCAGTCATGTTCATCTTATACATGAGGGATTTCTGGGACTCACACACTTATACCAAAATATTGAAGAGCAGCCCAGGCTCAGGGTCCTCATAAAGCACAGCTGCTTTTTCAGGGAAAACTACCTGCTCTTCAGGTTTTCAGCAAAGTGTAGTGTTAGTGAATCTCCAGAGCTGGAATGTTTGCAGATGTAGAGGCTGAGTGAAGCTCATGCCCATGGTTCTCTCTCATGTCTCTCTTCCTATGCAGTCTGAAGCTTGAGCGTGCCTAGATGGGCAGTAAATGGGCATCAACCACGGATCCCTGGAATTGCAGAAGGGCTGAACCTCATAAGCCAAGACGAGCAGTGGCTTTTCACAGTTGTAATGGTAAGTCCATACATGCATTTCCCTTCTGTGTTGGACACCATCTCATGGACTGTGCTTTGTGACAACATAGAACTCAGGAAGATCTCACTCACCCAACTCCATCACCACCAGAACTTACAGCAGAGGCTGTACAAGCCACTGCCTCTCATCCTGTGAATCAGATCACATCAAACAGGAAATATGTGCTGAAGTGGTTCTCTCTTCTTTTTCCAGTCATGGTATTCTCTTTGGTTATGTCAGGTTTTGTATTAGGACCCAGTCCTTCAAAGGTTGGAAGACTGTTCACTGTAAAACTTTTAAGAGAATGTCCAGAGATCTGTACAAGCACATAATTTTAAATGTGTACATATTTATGTGTAGGATCAGAATCTTAATTTCCAAATTCCTTTTTGTACAACTAATTTTTTATTTGAGGAAATCTTCAGTACATTTCTAATATCCATTTAAAAAATAATGTTCTTATAGCCAAATTTAGCAGAATAACTACTACTCCTTTTCATGTTTTCTCCAAGAAAAATAGGCTTTACACATTGATTACATGAAATATATCCTGTGAATTTGTTCCAGGAGGTAGAATACTTACTGTATGTGATGGCCTATGTGGTCTCCAGCTACAGGGAGATCATCATTCATCATTCATATGAGGTTTATTTCAGATTTACATTACATGACTGAGATCTGAATCTGGCCCAGGTGTGTGTATGAGGGTCAGGTGATAACACGTTACTGTGTAATGACCTAGTCTTTTCAAATAGCAGGGTAACTACTTCAGAAAAAATCTGTACCTCCTCACAGCAAATTAAATCTCTTCCTGTCATGTTCATCCCTGAGATGTTAATCTTAAAAGTAGTCAAGCTTATTCTGCAAAATCTATATATTTTATTAAATCTCATCTTCATAGTGTCATAGAATGGTCTGGGTTGGAAAGGACCTTAAAGACCATGGAGTTCCAAACCCCTCTGCCACAGATGCTGACACCTGTCACAGGATCAGGTTTCTCAGAGCCCCATCCAACCTGGCCTCCTCACAGGGACACGGCATCCACAGCTTCTCTGGGCAACCTGTGTTTGTGCCTCACAACCCTCATAGAAAAGAAATTCTTCCTAATATGCAATCTAAACCTACTCTTTTTCAGCATTAAGCCATTGCACCTTGTCCTGTCATTACATGCTCTTGTAAAGAGTCTTTCTCCTTTTTTCCTGTAGGCTTTCCTTCAGGTACTGGAAGGCCACAGTTAGTCACCGCAAAGCCTTCTCTTGTCTAGACAGAATAATTCAAATTCTCTCAGCCTTTCCTCATAGGAGAGTTTTTCCATCCCTCTGATCATCTTCATGGTCTCCTCTGGACTCTCTCCAACAGGTCCATGTCCTTCCTGTTCTGGAGGCCCCAGAGCTGGATGCAGCACTGCAGGTGGAGTCTCAGCAGAGCAGAGCAGAGGGGCAGAATCTCCTCCTTCACCCTGCAGCCCACACTGCTCTGGATGCAGCCAAATCCAAATCTGGATGTAGCCAGGACACATTTGGCTGTATGGGTGGAAAGTGCTCATGGCTAGGTCATGTCTACCCTCTCATCCACCAGCACCCCCAAGTCCTTCTGGGCAGGGCTGCTCTCCATCTGTTCATCCGCCAGCCTGTGTTAATACCAGGATTTCCCCTGATCCATGTGCAGCACCTTGCACTTGGCTCTGTTAAATCTCATGAGAGTCCCATGGATTCACTTCTCAAACTTGTTCAAGTCCCTCTGGATGGCATCCTGTCCTTCAGATGTGGCAACTGTGCCACTCAGCGTGGTGCCACCAGCAAATTTGCTGAAGGTGCACTTGATCTCTTTGTCTGTGTCCTTAATGAAGATATTAGGTAAAAATGCCCACAAGGCACACCACTTTTCACTGATATCCATCAGGACTCTGTTGACCACTATTCTCTAGCTGCAACCATCCAGCCATTTTCATATTCCTCTAACAGTGTACCCATTAAATTGATCTCTTTCCAATTTAGAGAGGAGGATGTTTTGGAGGACTGCATCAAAAGCTTTACAGCAGTCCACATAAATGACATATGCAGCTCTCTCCTTGTCCAATGAGGTAGTCACCCCATCATATAAAGCCAAGGGGTTGGTCAGCCAGAATTTGACAAGCTTGCTGAAGTTGTGATGGCTGTTTCAATCAACTCTCTGTCCTCCCTGTGCCATAGCACAGCTTCTAGGAGGATCTGTTCCATGATCTTCTCGGGCACAGAGGGGAGGCTGACAGGTCAGTAGTACCCTCAGTAGTACCCTCAGTAGTAGGGTCCTCATTTTTCCCACACATAAAGATGGGTACTATTTCCTTTTTTCCAGTCCTGTGGAAGCTCACATGACCACCACAACTTCTCAAATATCATGGGGGCTGTCTTGGCAGCAGCATCAGCAAAATTGTCCAGGACTCTGGGATGTGTTTCATCAGGTTCCATAGACTTATGTATGTTCAGGTTCCTCAGATGATCATTAACTTGATATTTACTTACAGTGCGAAGCACTTTTCCCCCACCATTTCCTATGCTCCTTTTCATCCACTCGAGAGCTGTGGAAAGAGAACTTGCCATTGAAGACTGAGGCAAAAAGGGTGTGGAGTACCTCAGCCTTTTTCTCATACCATTTTTCCAATCCACTCATTCTTCAGCACTGTATACTGAAGCAAGGGGGAGGGGTACAGTTTATTTCACTTTTTTTTCTAGTAAACATATCTGTAGAAACCCTCTTCGTGAACACAGATGCTCCACCTTAGCTTTGGCCTTCCTACACAACTGAACTTCATCTGTATACCCTTCCCAGGTCACATGTCCTCATTTCCATGATCTGTGCATTTAGTTCTTTGTGTTTGGTTTGACCAACAGTTTTCTACTCAGCCATGCCAATCTGCTTTTATGATATCTTCCTACTGATTGCTAGCTTTCACATTCTACAAAGACTTCCTTAAAGATCTGCCAGTTCTGTTCCACATCCTCATCCCTGAGGGCAGTGACCCAGGAAATCCTATTGATTATGTCCCTGGAGAGCTGGAATTTTGCTTTCGTAAAGTAAAACTCCATACTTCATACTTCTCCTGACCCATCTCCTACAGGACTGTGAACTCTCCCAAAGCAGGATCACTGCAGCTTGGGCTCCCTCCAAACCTAATGTCCTCAATTATGTGTGTTTACATTGGCAAGCATCAGGTCAGTATCACATCCCCTCTGGTAGGACTGTCTATTACCTGGGTCGGGAAGTTGTCCTCCATGCATTCCAGCAGTCTCCTGGATCTCCTGCAACAGTCTGTGCTATTTTCCCAGCAGAGGTCAGGGTGATCAAAGTGCCCCAGCAGGACAAGGGCCAGTGAGAGCAGTGCCTCCTGCAGCTGGAGCCAGCAGGCTTCACCAACAGGCTCCCTTGACCAGGGGGCTGTAGTAGACACCACCCACAAGGTTCCCTTTGTGCCTCAGTCTCTGATTCTTCACCACACGGCTTCGATCTGCCCACGGCTCCTCTTCAGAGGCAACTCTTCACTCTCAATCCACCTACTGATGTAGGGGGGAAACTCCCTGCCCCTCCTTCTGCCCTGTGACCATCAATAGTCACATGGGACTCATCCACCAGGTTTCAGCCATGGCTACAAGGCTTTAACTTTCTAGCAGTGCAGCGGCTTCCAGCTCTTGCTTATTGCCCCTGCTATGTGCACTGGTGTAAGGGCATCCCATCCAGCCTATTGGTTGTGTTGTCTTCCTAGAAGCAGACACCTTAACTCCTTTAAGATATTTCCTGGGTGTTTTCCTGTTGACTTGTGTTACCTCATGAGATCCTGGGTCATCTCAATACGGCTGTGCTCCAGTGTGGTCAGTACAGTTCATTCACTGGCTGAGGGCCCTGGCAGCACCCTGTTCCTCTAAGCTGTGCCAGGGACAAGCCTGATATTGTCCCCTTCCTCTCACATCTGCTTTGAAGTTCTTACTATTTGGAAATGTTCATCTTGTGGCAATGTACAGTTTTGATGTTCTATGTTTCTGAAGAGAAGTCTATATGTATAGATTTCTAACATGACCCAAAAGTAAATTTGGACATCCTCAGTATCAGAACTTTACCATTTATTTGTATTTACAGTACTGCTAACACGAGTCCATTAATTGTTTAGTATCATAGCCATAAGGCTGTCTTCCTGAAAGTGGTTAAATGCAGAGAATTGTTAAGCACACAGCTGGAGTCTGACACAGGACCTTAATTACACATTTAGAGACAGAAAGAATCAAATGTAAAAAGTAATAGAATTGAACAACTGATCCAGTGAAAATCAAAGCAAAAAAGTATTTTTTCACTTGTGTATGACTATGTAAGAGACTGGTTGGTAGAAGAGAGAGGGCAGTAAAAAGATATATCCTTAAAAACCTAGCTGGAAGTATGAAGTTCTTTTTAGACAGGCAAGACATTTTCTCATCATTCATCTCTAATGACTTCTAGACAAAATCTGCTGATTTCAAGTACTTGAGGTTTTCCAGTTTGAGTTTGGGACTGGCTTCTCCACAAAAGTATTCTTGCAACAAAATCTAGTACATGGCTTAAAACAAAACATCAGCATATCAGCATACTGCCTCCATTTTCTTGTTTTGAGTGGCACATCTGTTGTTACTGATCAGCAAATCTATTCACTTCATATACGTGCCCTGCAGCACTGAGCATTTTCAATAAGTTTTCCCCAGTCCATATTTACCCCAGTTCTGTAGCACTGAGTTCCCAGCACAGAAGCATCCATCTGTTCTGAATGTACTCTGAGAACAGGCATAGAATGGAACTTTCAGTTGCAGGTGAAAAAGTATGAACCATGACATATAACAGACATTTGATTCTTGTTCTGCGGAAGCTTGTTACAAAAATAATTTTTTAATTTTTTTTTCACTCCTTTGTTATTTTTAATTGTGGCTGTAGGTTAAGTTAATAAATGTACTCAATTTTCATTTTAATTTTTGTTTTAACTATTCTCAGTTCAAGATTTAGGAGACTGTTATTATTTGTCTCTATAAAGATTTTTGCTAATGAAAGGCAGTCAAAAAGCGATGGGCTTTTTGTACTAAAATGTTTGTTCTGTATTTTAGTTTTCTAAATTCAAGGGTAAAAAATAATCTTTCTTCTAGTCTAAATGATAAAATGTTCTATTCTGAATAAGACACTATCTAATGTGGTTAATGAATATGATTAGAGCTAATTCTCAGGAGTCTGACAAATCATATTAAGCAAAATTAACTTTATGGCTTGCTACTGACTCTGGTTGCTAAATATAACTGTGGAAATCAAATAGCTATTTTATTTCAAAGTGATATTATATACACATATATATATATGGATGTTTCTACTAGCTGCTCTTCTACACAGGTTCTGGTTTACTTATACAGTATTTACTTTTTTGCACAGAAAATTGTACCTGACAAAGGGAAATGACCACAGATAGTGACTTGGGAGGTTGAAGCTGAGGATCAGGAAAAAAACCTTTGCTCTTACAGGGTAGCAGAGCATCAGTGAGAAGCTAGGGAATCTCAGAGGCTCTTCACTTTCAGCTAGACAACACTATGACTATCCAGGTTTAGTGTTGGTGAGAATTTGACAGGATATTTGAGGTTGAAGACCCTATAGATGTTTTACAACTAGAATTTCTGTAATTCTGGAGGAAAAAAATGTTAGAATTAGGAAAGGCAGACAATTATTTCAGCATTACATTTTGCTGGTATTTTTCTTTTCATCTTTAAAATACTAATGGGAATGAACTACAATTGGAATTGAAAATAAATATTAAAATAAATAGATAAGAGGAGTTGCTACAATTACCTATAATACCCATTAATGTGTAAGGGATTAAAAACATTTGCCAGGCTGTAGGACTGAGGGCTGTGAGCAAGATAAAAGGAGGAGCTGGTAGAAAGTAGCTGAAGCTACAAGAAAGTACATTTTTAAAAGGTATAATAAAACATATACCGACTAGGGTTTCTGGCTTACAGGTAAAACCATTGCTGTTTTTGGTTAAAATAGTGATCTCCAGTGAGTAATAATACTACTTAATGGTCCTTTCTCAACCCAGAAGGCAATTACTTCTCTCTCACGGTAATCCTCAACAAGAATAATATGTGCATATATATTCCTATTCATAGATCAGAATTAATTTGAAACAGTACAACTAATCATACAATTATGGAAAATGTAGATATAAGCAAATGATGGACATAAAGAGCAAAAAATATTGCCAGTAATAGCTTTCATGACAGAATAAAATCCCACTATAACTGCTCCTTTCTTCATGCTTAAAAGACAAGGAAAATGCAAAAAAACACCTCAGTTGTCTGTCCAGATGCCCTTTCCCTTCCCCTTGTGAAAAATTGCCATGTAGTAGCAGTATTGTAAAATTACTTCATCATCCATAACATCTTGAAAAGTTGACAGGACGCCTCTTTGAAAGTCTTCTCTAATGTTTTAAAGTGCTTTAGCAGCTCTCTTCTCCATCTTTATTTTACAGCACTTACATTCCTCCTCATCAGTCTGTTTTCTCACTTATGGAACAAAGCTGGACTTATCCTATGGGTGCCTGTCTTGGGTTGAAAAATGTAACAAAAAATGTGTATTCTATTTTCATCTGTTGAAGCCAGTTGGGAGATATTGTTCCTTACCTCCTGTAACTCTAGGGGTAGAAAGAGGGCAGATGCCTTCTGTTAATGGGACACCTGATAACACCAGATAAGGCAGTGCCTTCTTATCTCTTCCTCCACCCCTCCTCCTCCAAGGGATATCACCTGTGAATGGGCCATTTAAAGCCTCTCACATGACCGATAACATCACCTCATTCCAGTGTGAGATGCTCCACCCAGTGGGAGGAGCCAAAGCCTTTCCACTGAGATAAAACCAGCAATCCCAAACACCAGGGGAGCCTGTTTCCACTGGATTTCCCACAGGACAACTGGACCCGTTCTTGAGGATCATCTCTACTTCAATGGAGCCACATCTGTCACTCCAGGAGGACTTACTTCTGTCTGCTTCCAACACCCTGACCAACAGGGTGTCAGGTTTGCATTGTGACCCTGCCAGTGGTCCTTTGTACTATTCCATTTATCTTATTTTGTTTTTACCTGGTTTTTGTTGTTTGTTTCTTCTCTCTCTATTAAATTGTATTTCTGACTTGGAATCTCACCGATTTTGCTTCCAAACCAGTAAAGTGCCATTTCAGAGATGACAACCTGGTGCATCTAGCTGTATAAGCCCAGTCCATTGGTCTGTTTTCCTTGTCAGGATTAAAGTTTCCCTCTTCTCTAAGCTCTGAGGGGTTTAAGTATGTCACATGCATAAGATTAAGATTTTTGTTTTCCTTTCTCTGGTGTTGTGGTGTGTTTTTATCCCTAATGGGTCTGTTCTGTTCCCTCCCCCCCCCAATATTGTTGGTTTAGTCCAAGTTGCACCCTCCCCCCACTAGTTCTCCATCTTCCCTTAGACCTGCCCCTTGTTCCAGATTGTTCCCTGTCCCTCCTCCTACTATGTTGACAATCCTCCATTGTACCAAACCCCTGCCTAAACTCCTCCCTGGAATTCCCCTATTCCACAAGGCGCCATTGGCCCATTTGACCCTTTCCACTCTCATTGTCTTTTGTATTGGTTATCATATTGTGAGTCTCTCCTTAACCTCTTCCCCTATTATTTCCCCATTGGTTGAAGAATTGTACCCTCCCCTTGTACCTCTAAAAAGACTATGTTCAGTGCTGCTCCTGGTCTTTTGTTCCTAACCCTCTCTGGAGAATGAACTACCTTGAGAACCACACAAAGGACCCCTCCTTGCTCTTTGTCCTGATCCTCAACGCTGCAATACCAAGGCCATAGAGCGCACAAGCAGCCCTGCCCTACACCGCCACTCGGACCGCTTGTGAGGGGCCAGCTGGGGAATTCTCCAGCCAAGTCACTCTGGAAATCTCACCATAGGATAGATCACACATTCGTGTTTGGGGTTGAGAGAGATGTTCAGCAAAACTCAGATTCATTATCAATTTGTCAACCAAATCGAATGCAGCAAGAAGAGATGGGCGAAAAAGCAAAAACACAATAGATAATTTTTTCTTTTAAGTGAAATGACATTCTGTTCGTAACCAAAAATGTCAAGGCAGTATCAAACACTCATCAGAACATCTTATGAATAACCAGGCTGCCCAAGTGGATGTGAAAGAAGCTAGGCCTCCAAAACAGCCCACTCGCTATCTTAAAGATCTGGCAAAATAGCAGAGATAATAGTTATTCCAATCAAATCCCACTTGCACTTCAGCCATGACACAACTGTATTTATTGGCAATGGCTCTTTTTAAACCTGTGCAAGTACATTAAAGTCAATGAGGGAAGTTTCTGTAGGTACATTGGTGATAAAACCAAGACCAGAGAAACTGTGAACTCTCTCCAGAAGGAAACAGGAGGTCTGGTAACCTGGGATATGAGGAAAGTGTTATGCCTGAGTCTTTGTTGGCAGGAGTTCTAGCCACACTGTTCAGGTTTCAGAAGGAAAAGGCAGTGAGTGGGAGAATGAAGGTCATGTTTGAGACCACTGTAAACCTCAACATGCACAAATTCAGTGACATGGCTTACGTGGACCTGTGCAGAGCATTTGACAGTGTCCTGCACAAGATACTTGTTGCTGTGCTGGAATGAAACAATTTGATGGGTGGACACAGTGGATAAAGAGCTGGCTGCATGGTTACACTCAAGCAGTTGCAGTGAATGGCTCAGTGTCCAAGTGGAGAGCAGTAGCGAGTGGTGCCCTCAGGGGCTGGTATAGGGACTGGAGCTGTTTAACAGCTTTGTTGGTGACACGGACAGTGGGATGCAGTGCAGCTCAGTAAGCGTGCTGACAAGAACAAGCTGTGTGGTGTAGTCAACATAGTGGAGGGTTTTGGGAGCTGTCGAGACCATGTTAGGCCTCAGAAGTGGCATGGTATGAACCTCATGAATTCCAACAATGCCAATGAGCAAGGTCCTGCACCTGGACTGAGCAATCAAAAGAAAAAATACAGGCAGTTAGGAGAACAGATTGAGAGCAGATCTGAGAAGGACTTGGGATTCTGGTAGATAAGAAGCTTGACATGACCCACTATTGTGTGCTCACTGCCCAGAAAGCCAATTGCATTCAGGGTTGCTTTGAAAGCCAGGTGCCCAGCAGGTCAATGGAGGTTATTGTCCCACTATACTCTGCTCTGGTGAGACCCTGTTTGGAGTACTGTGTTCAGTTCTGGGGCCCTCAACATAAGACATGGATCTGGAGGAATGAGTCCAGAGGAGGGCCAGGAAGATTATCAGAGGGCTGGAGCATCTCTTCCTTGATGACAAAATGAGACAGTTGGGGTTGATCAGCCTGGAGAAGAGAAAGCTCTAGAGAGAGCTTATTGCAGTCTTCCGGTACCTAAAGGGGACCTACAAGAAAGCTGGACAGTGTAATGACAGGATAAGAGGGAATGGCCTTAATTGAAATAGGGCAGCCTTAGACTGGGTTTTAGGAAGAAATTCTTTACACAGAGGGTTGTGAATCACTGGACCATAGTACCCCATCCCTGGGATTGTTCAAGGCCAGGCTGGAAGGGGCTCTGAGCAAACTGGTGTCCTGTCCATTGCAGAGAGGTTGGAAGTAGGTGATCTCAAAGATCCTATCCAACCTAAACCATTCTACAATGCCATGTTACTATGATTCCTTGAATTTTCTCACACTTTACATTCATCTATTTGTAATTCCTGTATTTCAGAGTAACAGCCAAGCCATCAAAAGTCACTGTTAAACTCTTTTGATATCCATGTCATTTCTATAATGAATGTTTTTCAATATGCTCAAGTGATTTGAGAGATGTTTCTCTACCACAGCAGAACTCACACTTCCTGCAGAATTTCTCAATTTCCCCAGCACAAACTCGCTCCTTATCCTATAAGACTTTAAAGTGACAAGTAGGACACTCATACTGCACTACCTCTTTCTTGAGCCAATCACACTCTGACCTACCAAGGCTCACCACTGACCCTGACTGTTCATGACAATGAGAGGATACTCTCACTGCTTTTAATCTGAAGATACTTTGATTTTTACTCAGGATATGATCTTTGCTTGCTAACACCAATACCTTTTTCCAAGACTCAGTTTAGAGACAAGTTTAGGAGAAAAAGCTCTGGAATGTCTGTTTCCTCTAGGAAATAAAGGGCTTCAGCAATCCCTTTTCTGCCAATAAGAAAATGAATACCAGTGGGTTAAAGTGAAGAAAACCAACTGTTTATTGATAAATAAAGTGATATTATTTATTGATAAATAAACACAGCACAGGAAAAAAAGTGATAAATGCTGCATATAGAACTGTCAGATCCTTACCGTAGACACCTACACCTACCCACATCAGAACAAAAACCTCCAAAATGCCAGGTAAAGAAGGAAAGAAACTGGCTGGCCACATGGAAAGGGGGAACAAAATGGCACCCAGCTTTTGTCTCAGGGAAGGAAGAAAAGTTCATGTAGTAGATCAGGCAAAACTGATGGGAGTCTGTTGAACCTCTGGTGTGGATCTCCTTCTCACAGCAGATAAAGCTGGTGGATTTTGGTGTCTTTTCTTGTGTTGGTCCAGCTTTCCCTGAGGTCTGGGGCCAAGCAGAGTGGTTCCTGCATCTCCCCACAAGTCTCAGCTGGCTCTCCCAGCAATTGTTTGATCTCAGACCAAAACCAGGATGAACAATTTACGAAAATAACAGAAGTCGACAAAGGATTGCTGCTACAGTCTCTCCAGGCCAAGGAAAGGGGGGAAAGAGACTTCTTACATAAACCAACAAAAACCAACATAGCTAAGCAAGAAAGTAACATCCAGTTCTTCCTGCACCCATGCACACCGGGATGTGAGTCTTTGAACAAAGCCTGTGCAAGAGCTCCTACTCTCCCACACCTTCCTAGATACATCTTAGGGATACAGCAGACATTTCTGGGCATAAAGCAGTTGATAAGGGAATAGAGTATCATCCTAAAATCACCTGGAGACACCAAACAAAAGAGAAAGTTATCAAAATAAGAACTTGTGGGTTTGGTACTCAACTAGACAGGTTCTCCTCACTACGCTGAGCTACAAATAAATATAGCAAGTTTTCCAGCAAAATGACAAGGTTTTCTTAATTCCATTAGACAACATGAAATGATGCATTTCAGCCCTGCAGAATGGTAAGTGATTTGGAGCACGCTGTGGATGGGGTAAGTAAATCAATAGTTCGAGGGGGAAAGCTTCCAGCAGTACAGATTGTTTGAACTACTTACCATTATGTCAAATTCACTTTAGCATGAGCAAACAGACACACGATATGTTGAATATTGAGAGAACTATTCCTACTGTTTGCATTTAAAGGCCTAAAGTCATATAAATTTTTATAATCAACTAAGTCTTTATAACAATAAAAAGACTTTTATTTAACCCTTAAAGAGTTGATGGACCAAATATTCTTTTTGCCTATTTAGATCAGTTAGAAGTCCATTAAATATTATAGACTTTTTTTTTATTAATATCCATGTACTTTATTTATAATTTTAATAACACTTCCTCTGTGGGAATCATTTGTGTCAAGAGAACTGAAGGAACATGAAAGGACAGGGTAATCAGAAACCAAATAAACATTTCCCACATTGGGAAAAACAAAATCCCACCAAATATCATATCTAGTTGATAGCTTCCTTGACAAAAATATAATTTCCTCTTAAAAACTGTATTATTCATTTCCTTAAATATGTACATAGTGTTGAACAGAAATGGAAATAAGCACCAGCCTGAAGAACTCTATTGCAAGTAAGTCTTGAAGTAAACATGTAATTAATTTTACTTTTTAAAGGCACCTATCATGTTTTCCAATCAACCATTTTACCAAAACTAAGACCATATTCTTCACATAAGGTTCACAACTGGCCTGCATTTGCTCAGAAACGAGAGTACATTGAATAGTATGATACACATAGGCTTGCATTTAAGAAGTTATTATGGTTACTTGGCTCTGGTTCACTTTATTGTGGTCATCCAAGACATTGTTTATTACCTAATTTGGGTAATATGAGACAGAAAAGCATAAGAAAAAATGAGGTTATTGAAACGTATTTGAAAAAGAGACAGACCTGCATCTAAAGCGATCGGTTTACATAGTAGGATTTCTTCAAACTTTCCTAGGCCTTTTTTTCTAAGTTTCCTAGCAGGAGCCCAAATTTGTCCATACCCTGAAGAATGGAACCCCATTACTGCCTTGAGGTGTCTTGGTTCTGTCCTGTTAATATTTCAGCCAAAACATCACAAGTGTCTGACAGGCAGAAAGATCATTTTCACCAGGTACTTTGGATTTTAGACAGCTAAAGTGGTGCCTATTCCACTCCTCCACTCTTGATAATATGACTACTTATTCAAGCAGGATTAATATAATTTTTATTGAACTTTTCTTATAGTTTTAAAATCTGTAACACTGCCAGATGCAAAGTTTACCTTACTAGCCTTCTGTTTATCGTGTTCAAAGTTTCATCAAGGGAGTCAGCTTCTGCAGAATATTATATGTGGTGATATGTATTTTCATTAAGTCTTCTTATTAGACACTGAATGCATTAGTGTGAAACTCAAGGCTGTAACAAAGCCATCTTCAATAAATAGGGGAAGGTGGAAAGAAATTTTATATTAAGTCAAGGGGTTTGGAGGTGGAGATATAAAGCGTAAAGAATATGCATTGCTTGTCAAAGTTCTGCCAGAGGTTGTTTATGGGACAGAACTGAGGACATGAATTCAAACCACAAAATCAGAGGAATATCATGCCTAACAAATTATAAACAACGTTTAGCAACTCAAACATTCACATGAGCAATATCTTAGCAAAAAAGTGAAGAAACACTAGTTCAGATGGTAATACATTCACTTACACTTTCCTTTATTATGGAGCAGGTGTCCAGTGCACTCACAGACAAGCACAACATATCTTCATGATTGGTATCTTTGAGCTGCCTACAAAATCAGAATGGGGTTGCCAGCAAATGCTTTTGAAGAACCTTTGCTAGACTTTTTAAAACCTATTTGAGCACTTTTTAAAGGTACCCTTTGAGCGCTTTTTAAAACCTTATTTTTAGGAAAGCCAAGTTTTGAATGCTCAAGGATTAAAATAAACCAGGCTTCTAAAGATTCTGGATTATTTTTTTTTTTACCCAAGCATGTGACTCCTGAGAAATTCCCTAATTTCAGGAAGCTAATACGCAGATGTAGAATAGAACTGGAAAAAGAACTGGACAGAGGAATGTTTTTTATACTCCTGAAGCTAATGGTATGAAGGAGCTTCCCTTGTTGTGTAACATCACTGTCAGGACACTACATAATTAAATTCTGGCCTATTCAGAGATTTGTATGATGGTGTCAATAGCTGAGCTGAGGAAGTGTGGAGGACACAAAACTATCATCATTAGACAGCCTAGTATAGCTTTTTTGCACCAACACTGATATTTATTTCAGAGCAATCTCTATATCCCTGTCATTCATTCTATTAATAGTCAATGTGCTACATCTCATTCCTTGCCCCTGCCTACCAACAAACCTTATTCATGACTGTCCTAGAAGGCTTATATCAGACTATGTTCTCCTTTCTAGCAATGTTCATTTTCTTCCTTACAGGGATAAAAAGCTGCTTTCTCATCTAGGAACTCAGAAAAATGTTACTCCCTGCAATAGCAGAAGTCAGATTGCTGAAATTATGATGACACACCCTGTAAAAGGTACGTTAGTTTCATTCTGCATAACTGAAAGAAACAAATCTTGCCAATAGTCTTACTGCATGTTTTAAAATTAGTTCGTTTACATTAAATTTGGCAAGATATATTAAGAAAAGTCAGTGGCATTGCTGTGTGCTGCTTTCCTTCTCAGTGTCAGATACAAAATTCTATCCTGTCTGCTTGGTGGGAATCTGTCCAGGTGCAGAGCCTAGGGTCCCACTGAAGAAGCCTACATAAGTGACTATATGCACTAAAAGGAGGATAACTGGTGCTGACAAACTCAGTGCAAGTAGTAGTAGTTCAAACTGTGTGTCTTCAAAAATTCTTTGGGTACAAGAGCAGCACCAAAACTCATTAAAATTCACATCATTCCCAGCTTCATTATCTCACCCAGATGTTTCCATGACTGCCCCTTTAAAGAATTCCTGTCTAAATTTTATTTACATTTGTTCAACAATATTGATGCTTAATGAATAAATGCAGTATGCTGTCAGTACTGAAGACTAATTACATCTATGTATGAGCCTGAGAACCTGACTGAAAAATCTGCAGTAGCTAGACTGGGTTTAAATAAACACTTTAGTGTAGTGCTTTAATTGCACTTTAGTTTGTAATGTAATTTTTGGCTGTTTAAACTATGATTTAGTCTGAGCTAATTACAAATTATTTTCTACTCAGTAATTAATAATATAAAAATTGTAATTAGACAGCTGCTCTGGATCAGGGTGGCAGTTTGTGTTAGCTGACTCATGATAGACTCATGACAGAAAAACGAGCTGCATTTGGGGGCTGGAACTTACTGCACCTTTCTGTGCTTTGTTTTCAGTCAGAAGAGTTATTATTGTTGGGAGTACTTCAAAATACTCCTTGGTTTTGAGGAAGCTTGATATTTACAGTGGGAACTTCCTGTGTTTCTGCCACTTGTGAAGGTGAGTCATTCTACTTGTGGGCGATAGAGATGTTGCAGGGTCCTTTCTCTTGCTCAACAGAAAATAAAGGAAACTTCAGGTTTTCCTGCATGCCACATTACTGCATCTCAGTAAAAGACCCTAACTCACAGCAAGAAAACCGCCAACATCAGAAGAGAACTCTTTTTATCCACCACTCATCTGAAATTTACATACATTACAATGAAACAAATATAAGTTTGGTATATTTCAGCAACTCCATGATAAATATGTTTCATGCTCCAGAGGTGTTTGGTGGCAGAACACCCTTTTTGATACTAGCATTACTTCAGAACTGCAGACTCAGAGAATAGTATATGTCATGTACCACTCAAAACAGCACTGCTTCACTTCTGCTGATTTGTAAGCTTCTTCATCTTTATCTATATTCAGCAGGCCATATAAGATAAACAGTGAATATTCAGATAACTATCTACTGTATAATCACCAGGGATTGATTCTGGAGCATAAACAGATGCCTGAAAAAGACAAAGGAGACTCTGCTAACTTCGTCCTTCATTTGGGGTTCCAACTTTTCAGTTTCTGGCATTTACTGTTTATTTTTCAGTTGGTGTGGTAAATGTTTTGCATTTTGAAAATTCAGCACCATTTTCCCAGTTTACATGAAAAGCAAAATCAAAAGGCCTGAATAAGATGTCTTTGGGATACATTTGCTATCCTCTTATTTAAAGTAGGCTGTAAAGTGTAAATTTGCTAAATGTTGGTGACAGATATAAAAACAATTACAATCATTCAGTAGCAGCTCTTCAGAAAGTTATTTCTTCTAACAGCCAAATTGTGTCTTCTTTTCAAGCTCATCTGAACATTCATGTTTATGCCACCTAATAAAAGATTATAATTGAACACTAAGTAACACACTGCAAAACACTTTTCGCACGCTTTAGGATTAGAATCTTGTCATACACTGTGATGTTGTCAGCATGTAGATAATGTATAGTTGAAGAAAGATTTTAATAGAATGTTTATATATATGTTTAAAAACACACAGACTTGTACCTCTGGGACATCTTAATGCCACCACCTCGTTACTTACAGTAACCTCATGTCCTGGTACATGTGAGCTGCTGGCAAAGCTGGCGCATCTCTAACTGAAAAAGCCATATTAGGGATAAAAAAACACCAGGAACATGCACACTAAAATGTAACTATAAATCAATCATATAAATAGAAACCTTAATACAACGAACAGTCTATAATTATGTAAGTAGTTTGAACAACATACTGTAAACTGATGTTTTTCTTACAATACTTCTTTTGAAACACATTGCCTTCTAACAGAGCATAAACATCAGTTTTACAATGTCTCCCATGAACCATTTACAAAGGAAGAGATGAATGATTTGTCTAAGTCTAAAACCTAAACCCCTAGACTATCCTAAGACAAGGTCATAAAATTGAAAAATAGAATACAATGACAGCCCTTTGGACAGACACAAAAATGAGGAAAATAGGGCCTGCCTGAACACATTCACTTCTCACGGTCTACAGAGAGCAAGATAAATAATTCTGAAAATGGATGTGTTTAATTAAAAATAACCTGTGTATCTTTTTTCTGTCCCTTCTGGAGCACTCTTCTGTTAAAACTGTCCTTGATCATAATGTGGTAAGAATTTATGAAATACTTTGTATGTTCATATTTCAGATGTTTATGCTCCTGATACATTTCATGAAGCATATTTAAGCTAAGATCTCTAAAATTAAGTAACAGCTCTTTCTCTATTTTCCTCTCTTCCCATGTTTTCAGTGCAAATTTATGAAATATAAAGAAAACCTTTGGGTTTATGTTGGCTTCCTAAATTATTTTAGCAGCAAAAAGTATCCTAAAAATCAATAGTGCAGTAATATGCACTTGGTAAGTGGATTAAAAACAAGCCTTATTTTTAAATGAAACACCATTTTTCATGGGAAATCTAGTCTCAGCTACTCTATCTAAGATAGCTGGCATCATCATAATGAAGTATTATTGAAAGGAGGTGTGTATCATCCTTTAGGCAAATGTAGCACATGCCCTAGAGATTTTCAGAGTGCACTTAATTGCAAACCCACTCACCTTAGCAAAAATATTTTACCCCTAATTTTGATGTGCTTCATTTGATTTCGACACTAAAGCTCCAATTCTCATATTCTTGTATGATGGAACAGAATGGCATAAGACAGTAGAAGAAGATTAAAAATTGTGGATGTTAAATTCCTTCAAAAACTAATTCAAACTATTCCTGTGGCAGGAGAGGATACAGGAACTCCAAAAATGTACCCCTGTGGCAAACAAGAGTAATTCTGTCCCACAGTAGGGGGTGTAGTCTACGGGCTGAGGGAGCTTGTCTTTCCCCTCTGTTCAGTACTATGGATACGGTATGGTCAGCATTGCTATGTTGTGCCTACTTCTGTACCAAGTACAGCACTGCCAGGGGAAAAGAGTCAGAGAGGAGCCCCAGCACAGATAGTCACAGCAGCACAAGAAACCACAGAGCTTGGTCACTGACAACATCCCCTCCGCTGGCAGAGGGGGGCCGGCGGCACAGCCGGGCGTGGGGCGGCACAGCCGGGCGTGGGGCGGCACAGTGTGGCTCCGGGGCTCTCCGACACCTCCTGCCAAAAGGCTCCCATACTTCCCTGGAGTGACACCCACTGGGCACAGGGAGCTGGCTGGCTGTGCAGCTGCAGCCTAGGAGGACATCAGCAGAGCAGTTGAGCTTGGCCTTTGCCTGCTCTTCCATACAATAAACATCCAGGTCCTTTCCAGTTGCTGGTTTCAACCCAAAACCAAAGAGCTACCCTTTGTAAGGAATACCAAGCCAAGGATTTCTCTGCAGTGCTGGAAATGCAGGGGAAGAATTTCTTGATGTGCGGAATGCTGGGGGTTAAATTTGCCTCTTTTTCAGTTACAGAATTTTTTCCCATAAGTTGCTAAGAAACTTTAATGACAGTACTTAACCAGAAAAAAGGGAGTAGTTGAAGGACATGGCAGCACAAGGCTACACCCATTGTTTTGAGTCTCTCCCCTCAGAGGGCAGAGATAACGCGAGTTTTGGAAAAGGTAAAAGAGCTGGGGGAGCAGTTGCTCTCTCTTGCTTTCGGCATCGAGGAGGACAATCAGGCTGCCCCTCGCTGCAGGAAGAGTTCACAGCCATCACTCTGCCTCTGCCTCATCCTGGGAAATCTACCATCATCTGCTCCTGTTCCCGGGAATCCTGAGCTCGCTTTCTCCAGCCCTCCCACCACCACCCCTGCTTCTTGGGAGCTTTGAGGTTCCCCAGCCCTGCCTGGACACCCCCTGCCATTCCAGCTACCAGCACAGAGCTCCTCATCTCATCCACCAGCCTGGGACGTTCCTCCCTTCCAGCTCAGCCTCTCGGAGCCCTGCAGGGGCACCGAGATCAAACTGCCCCAGGCTTTGTGAAAGAAAGCCCTCAAGGTTCTTGGTTCTGTTTATTATTGATGCTATAGTTGTTGTTTGTTGTTTTGTCATATATACTAGTAAAGAACTGTTATTCCTATCCCCATACCTCTGCCTGAAAGCCCCTTTAATTTTCTAAATTAGAATAATTGGGAGGGAAGGGATTTGAATTCTCCATCTCTAGGGAGGTCCCGCCCCCTTCCTAGCAGACACCTGTCTTTCAAACCAGGACACAGAATTAGTTTGTTTAGCGTCAGTTTCACACCCTTGAGCAACTTGTTGGTTTGCTGCAATGAGGATAGCAATAGTAGTCAACCTGCTGCAAGGACAAATCTTCCCCTGGTGTGTTCCCAGCCTCCAACTTCCATGTACCAGCAAAGGGCTGTGAGGCTGCATGTACTGGTTTGGAAGCAAAACCAACTCAGAAACACAATTTAATAGAGAGAGAAGAAACAAACAAACAAACAGAAAAAAAGGTAAAAATAAAATAAGATAGATGCAGTAGTACAAAGGACCACTCGCAGAGTCACAATGCAAACCTGACACCCTGTTGGGTCAGGGTGTTGGAAGCAGACAGAAGTAAGTCCTCCTGGAGTGACAGATGTGGCTCCATTGAAGTAGAGATGATCCTCAAGAACGGGTCCAGTTGTCCTGTGGGAAATCCAGTGGAAACAGGCTCCCCTGGTGTTTGGGATTGCTGGTTTTATCTCAGTGGAAAGGCTTTGGCTCCTCCCACTGGGTGGAGCATCTCACACTGGAATGAGGTGATGTTATCAGTCATGTGAGAGGCTTTAAATGGCCCATTCATAGGTGATATCCCTCAGAGGAGGAGGGGTGGAGGAAGAGATAAGAAGGCACTGCCTTATCTGGTGTTATCAGGTGTCCCATTAACAGAAGGCATCTGCCCTCTTTCTACCCCTAGAGTTACAGGAGGTAAGGAACAATATCTCCCAACTGGCTTCAACAGATGAAAATAGAATACACATTTTTTGGTTACATTTCTCAACCCAAGACACTGCACATGGCCCAAAAGACTTGTGTGTAGCCTGGGGATGCAGGCTGTGCAGACAGCACCAGCCCTGATGGGTCCTCCCACTGGTGTCTTTGCACCCAGGCATCCCTGGTCCCTCTCCAGTCTCACCTGACACAGCCTTTCCCTCTCACTCATATGCAAGAGCAGCCCAACTCTGCTAATCCAAGCTTCCACAGCTGTGCTGAGAAGACAAGTGGGGCTTGCTCAGCTGTTCTGGAACTTACTTGTCCATGTGCATGCCTTGGCTGGATCTCTGTCAGGCAAGGGAAGCTCCAGGTTTTCTGGGGGCAGCCCTGAAGCAGGCTGCCATTCAAGCGCAGCACGCTTTGGCCTCAGGAGGAAGCACAGGAGGAATAGGAACTGTATCTGAGCACCTGTGTTGACAGAGAACCCTGGACAATCTCTTTCTTTTCCACCAGCAGCCACTGAGGCATCCTCAGTAAATAATTTTGTCCAATCATAGCATCACCAGCAGTTGCACACAAGTACTGACACACAGCATAACCCTGAGCAGAAATGCTTCCATCAGTTTAAAGGCTCCATCCAAGCCACAGGCTCTCACTGTAGTCTCCCTGCTAAACCACTGGCAAGGGAAGTAAGCCTGCAGGCACTGATGGCACAGAGACAAAGCTGAAAGCAAGGAGGGTCATGGCATGCTTCTTCTTGGAGTGCACCCAGGAGGCTGCCCAAGGCACAGATTGTTGCTCCCCTCTGGCCCCAGCTTCACCCCTTCTAGAGACCCAGTCCAGAGCAAGGCTGTCCCCCACTCTTTGACCATTTTTGTCTGGACATAAATATGATTTCTTTTTCTGTTCATACAGAGATATTCAGAATTTAAATCTTGTCTATGAGAAAAAGCTGGGTTAGTGCCTCATATTTTAAAACTTTGAGGAAAGCCCCTGAATTCCTTAAGTACTTTAAAAATATTTTGCTAGAATGTTAATACAGCAACTGCCTTTAGATAGTCAACATCTCCAAGAACTGCAAAAAGTCTGCGACAGACATGAGAAAGTAATTTCCCTGTATTGTCTAGGGAATTTAATTTTCCCATGGTATGGTATTGTGTAGAACACTTGGAAATATCTTTTGAAGGAAAAACATTTCATACATCTTTGTTTCAAGACACTTGTTTATGAAATGAGAATCAAAATATTCAGCTATTGTTTACAAGAATAAAGGCAAGTAAAATAACAGACCACATAAAAAGTAAAAATAATTTGCCATATAATCCATATTAACTTTTGTTTTTGTTATATATTCTTGGTTAAAAGGAAGAATATATCTATAATTTTTCTTATGCTGATTTTTTTAAGCTTGCCTGTATTCCTAAGTTTACATTTAAAACTTCATCTAAGTGGTATTAGGTTCAAAGCATACTAATATATCAACTCTGGAAACAGTATTTCTTAATACCTCTGTCTTGGTTTGAAAGACAGATGTCTGCTAGAGAGGGGCAGGACCTCCCTAGGGATGGAGAATTCAGACCCCCTCCCTCCAAATTATTATCATGTAGAAATTAAAGGGGCTTTCAGGCAGAGCTATGGGGATAGGAATGACAGTTCCTATGTATGTATGACATGAAATGGTATGTATGACATGGGTTATGTATGACAAAAGAAAGAAACAAACAACAACTACAGCATTAATAATAAACAGAACCAGGAACCTCGAGGGCTTTCTTTCACAAAGCCCGGGGCAGTTTGATCTCGGTGCCCTTGCAGAACTCTGAGATGCTGAGCTGGAAGGGTGGAAAGTCCCAGGCTGGTGGATGAGATGAGGAGCTCTGCGCTGGTAGCTGGAACAGCAGGGGTGTCCGGCAGGGCTGGGCTACAGAGTAGCAGAAAGCCTCAAAGCAGCGCCAAAGAAGCCCGGATGGCAACACAGGGCCGGCTCAGCAGGGCAGGAAGAGGTGAGCTCAGAATTCCAGGGCACATGAGCAGATGGTGGTGGATTTCCCAGGACCAGACTTGGTGACAGCAAACTCCTCCCGCAGCAAGCAGCAGCCAGACCGTTCTCTCTCCAATGCCAAGACCAAGAGACGAAGCTGCCTCCAGCCCCGTCCTTTACCTGCCCCCAAACCCCGTGGTATCTTCTCTCCCTCGGAGAGAAAACTCCCAGAGAGCAAACAAACAAACAAACAAACAAAAACCTAACAAACAAACAAACAAACAAAACCAGTGTAGTTCTGTGCTGCACTCTCCTTTGGCCACTTCTTTGTTCTAGTCAAGCACCCATAAGTACCCAGTAATCAGTCTCCTAGCAACTTATGGGGAAAAATTCTATAAGTGAAAAAGAAACAAATCTAATCCCCAACAGCTTCCCATAGAAAACAACAACAACATTTAGTAATCATTAAGAACTCGATTCCTTCTTTTATTTCTGTGAGTCTAATTTGGTGATAAATCAACTGACTGAAGAGTCGTTAAAACTAGAGTAAATTCAATCAAAACCATGTCTTAAATATAACGGGGTACTTTAATCCAATGGCTATTAAAAGTAATTCTGCTTCCTTGTTGGTAGTTTTAAGTACCTCCCAAAACTGCTGGTACTATGTGTACACTATTCAATGTTTCCCAAAGGTTTTGAATATATACCATGCTTTCTCTAGTCACAAATGATATGGAACAAATTAAATGAGAATGAATCTCTTTGAAGACAGATCACTAAATCACCCAGGCTCTTTAAACAGAAATTGCACCCTAAGTCATCAAGAATAAGGTGGTTGACCTAGATCATTTGTCATTGACCACAGAAGAGATTTTATGCATGTTATAGGATAGGAGCAAATATCTTAAGCAATTAGTACCAAAAGTTGTTGTTCAAAAGGACTAAAAATGCCTTAATTGATTCATGATTCATCATTTAGGATCCAGTTCACCATGGATCTTCAATACTTGTATATTTCAAGTATGTATACATTGAAGTGATAGATGCATTCAAAAGCACAAGGTCAGAGTGATTGTTACTCTGTGCTGAAAAAAGACCTTTGAGACAGCTCCTGGGAAGCAATTCCCAGTGCTGACTCCTGTAGTCTGTTTGTGTTTGCCAGTGTTTAGGGAACCACTGAAACACCTAAACTTCATAGTAAAATGCTCAAATTGTCAAGTAATTTGGAAGACTAACAGTCTTGGCTC